>NW_026732807.1:237500-239828 GCF_028476545.2 Physella acuta
TATCGGCAAATTTGTTTTTAAGTGAACACAAGTTACCAAACACAACACATGTAAATTAAATAAATTTTGTTCTTAATATAATTCACACAAAAACAGATCAAATGTCCTATAATATTTGGTATATATTTATAACACACGTAAACAATCAAATTTTGTCGGTCAAAACATTCTTGAAATATTTGGCTTTGTCGAAAAACATGGAAACGCTCCTCAGACATGCGCAGTAAACAGATTAAATCGAAATGTCAGTTGGGGTGAATGTTTTCACAGGTGTAATTATGCGCGCCTTTCTTCTACCTAGACAAAAATAATACAATGTAAAGCTGGGAGATGATTTATGGCTGTACTTAGCCTTTAGTTGTAAGTACAGAATTCTTTCATCGACGTATTGATAAAAAATCTAGTACAGGATTTTTGTGTGTAGACCTACAGGGGCGTAGCGAAGGGGGGGGAGGGGCGGACCGCACCGGGTGACACCATTTAGGGGGGTGACACCAAGGCAAAAATTAGCAAAATATATAGAGAAAAACTTGAGGGGGGGGTGCACATCGAAAGTTCGAGAGGGGGGGTGCAAATCGAAAACTTGAGAGGGGGGGTGCAAATCGAAAGTTTGAGGGTGGGGGGGGGGCGGAAATCGAAAACTTGAAAGTTTGTCCCCGGGAAGGGTCGCTACGCCTCTGGGGGGGGGGGTGACACCATTAAGTGCCGCACCGGGTGACACCCGAACTCGCTACGCCACTGTAGACCTAATTGGCCTTTGGTTCTTAATACATAATTACTTCAGTGAAGTTTGGGGCTAAGGGTTTTAGTACAAGATGTCTTTGTGGAGGCTTACTTGGCCTTTAGTTCACAGTAGCGCACAATATTCTTTTTGCGGTGATACTTGGATATAGGTTTTAGTGTGAGATATCCGTCTGTACTACAACTTTAGGTGACATTTTAAGCTGGTCACTTAATTCATTCCAATAGAACCCACCCATTCTTTTTTTTTCACGCACATGTGGTCCCACCCCATATAATAACCCCGTGACGGTAACACTATTTTTCACGGACATATGTACCACCACATATAATAACACCGTGACCTTAACCCTATTTTTCAAGGACATATGTACCACCACATATAATATAATAACCCCGTGATCTTAACCCTATTTTTCAAGGACATATGGACCCACCCCACATATTAACCCCATAACCGTAACCCTATTTTTACGGACATATGGACCCACCCCATATTATAACCCAATAACCTTAACCCTAAATTTCTGTATTATGTCTGCTCGAAATTTCATATTATAATTAGTGCCTAGCAGCAGCAGCTGGTTACAGTAAATTAGCAATAATTTATATATTTCACACAATCCGTACACACCCACACCTTCCCTCACAATATTTAGACATAGACAGCTTGCATACTCGTAACTACGTAGTCTCGAGAGATGTAAGTGTATTCATCAGAATGATATGTAATCATTACAGTAGGGGCTGTAATCATTGGCGTGATGTGTGTAATCGTTAGCGTGACCTGCCATCATTACAATTACATTGGTGTGTGAAACCAGTGTGAAACGGCTGTGTGTAAGCATTACATTTGTGTGTGTAATCACTAGGATAGTATGGGTGTAATCATTTCAGTATTCCGTAACATTACATAGTGGTAATTGTGCGTGGGCGAAAGCTATGACGCAGCGGACTCTCGTGACAGGGTTTAATGTCGTCACGTGGTACACGCGTCAAATGACGTCACACTATTACGTCACTCGCACATCAGGAATGTGACTCCAGATTTAACGCCCGTGTCTCGGCTTAGAAACAACCGGTCTCAAATTTCAGCGGGGCGGTTTAAAATGTCTTTCAGGATTAAAGGGAGATAATATGTGACAAATCTTATTTTAGTTGCGAGTCAAGGGAGATAACTTTTAACAGTTTTTTTTTATTCAAATGAGCATTGTAGGGGGATATTTGAAACAAATGTGTTTCACTTGGTATTTAAAAGATGATTTCAAACAAACCTCCTTTTTTAATTACGTAAGCTTTCCGTTTTTAAATCAAACCTAGTTTTAAATTTTAATCAAGGAAAGCTATTTGAGACAATTTGTGATTACGTTAGCATTCAAGGGACATGATTTAAAACACATTTTATTTTAGTTATCATTTCAGAAACGATTCGGAACAAAACTTGTTCAAGTAGTACATTAGTAAGAGAAAAGAACTAGCCATACGAATGGAATGGGGGGGGGGGCTAAGACACTGAACTATTTACATAGGACGTGTTATTCTTTAGAATCTTGTTTATATGATGTACGTACAATGAGAGCTGGGTAT
>NW_026732808.1:0-12500 GCF_028476545.2 Physella acuta
AATAAACAGTAATAAAAATAAAATTTTCAACAAAAATATTAAATTAATACATTTTCGTTTAAACTCAAACTGGGAGCTAATCCAATGAAGAAAATTAAAACATTTATCTTCGGTTACGTCCCTTTGATCTTATGAGTTAACGCCACTTTATCATTTAATCCACGACGCTATAATGTTCCTGCCTTAAACTTTTCTTATTGTCTTATCTCATCTCAGTAGTGTAAATAACTTGAACTGGTCGAAGTTGTAACATTCAATTTAAAAAAGCAAGATAAAGCTTAGATTCTTCTACCCCGCCCCCCCCCCCCCCCACACACACCCTACCATAGGAGCTCCCTCTGTGGCATTTCTTTAGAAAGCTTACTGTAAAATCGGATTACGTTGCTTTGTTTTTTTAACACGTGACCTTAATTTATCGTGTTTTATGATTCTAACGGCCCATTTGTCTAGACGGCCGCTTCGGCTCAGTCATTTTTTTTTCGAGGGGGGGGGGTGATACTTGAAACTTTCGGGGAGGAGGGTGGTGGACATAACTGCCGGAGGAGGGGGGGGTGAAGATGCGCCTTAAAGAAATTGTGCTCAGATTACGGATGTAAAATAACCTATTTCATTTTATTTTTTTTAATATTATGTATTTATTATTTAACTTATATTTATATAATGTAGACCTGTTTTTTAACAGTTAAATGGGAAAAGAATAGCTGGGGGAATGCTTGTAAAAATTCGTTTAAACATCTGTTGAGTGAAATCAAGCTTGATAATTTGTAGATAATCCTGGATTATCTTCGGATTATCTCGATGTTTTTATTAGTGATTTTGTTTACTGATATACACCATGTGTGGCTGAGAGAAGAGGGTTGGGTTGGGAGAAGGGGACTGGGGTTGGGAGAATTGGGTTGGGTTGGGAGAAGGGGGCTGGGGTTGGGAGGAGAGGGTTGGGTTGGAAGAAGGGGACTGGGGTTGCGAGGAGAGGGCTGGGGTTGGGAGAAGGGGGCTGGGGTTGGGAGAATTGGGTTGGGTTGGGAGAAGGGGGCTGGGGTTGGGAGGAGAGGGTTGGGTTGGGAGAAGGGGACTGGGATTGGGAGGAGAGGGTGTGGGTTGGGAGAAGGGGACTGGGGTTTGCGAGGAGAGGGCTGGGGTTGGGAGAAGGGGGCTGGGGTTGGGAGAATAGGGTTGGGTTGGGAGAATGGGGCTGGGGTTGGGAGGAGAGGGTTGGGTTGGGAGAAGGGGACTGGGATTGGGAGGAGAGGGTTGGGTTGGGAGAAGGGGACTGGGGTTGGGAGGAGAGGGTTGGGTTGGGAGAAGGGGGCTGGGGTTGGGAGGAGAGGGTTGGGTTAGGAGAAGGGGATTGGGGTTGGGAGGAGAGGGTTGGGTTGGGTTGGGAGAAGGGGGTTGGGGGGGGATAGGGTTGGGTTGGGAGAAGGGGGCTGGGGTTGGGAGTAGAGGGTTGGGTTAGGAGAAGGGGACTGGAGTTGGGAGGAGAGGGTTGGGTTGGGAGAAGGGGGCTGGGGTTGGGAGGAGAGGGTTGGGTTGGGAGAAGGGGGCTGGGGTTGGGAGGAGAGGGTTGGGTTGGGAGAAGGGGACTGGAGTTGGGAGGAGAGGGTTGGGTTGGGAGAAGGGGACTGGAGTTGGGAGGAGAGGGTTGGGTTGGGAGAAGGGGGCTGGGGTTGGGAGGAGAGGGTTGGGTTGGGAGAAGGGGACTGGGGTTGGGAGGAGAGGGTTGGGTTGGGAGAAGGGGGCTGGGGTTGGGAGGAGAGGGTTGGGTTAGGAGAAGGGGATTGGGGTTGGGAGGAGAGGGTTGGGTTGGGAGAAGGGGGCTGGGGTTGGGGGAAGAGGGTTGGGTTGGGAGAAGGGGGCTGGGGTTGGGAGGAGAGGGTTGGGTTAGGAGAAGGGGATTGGGGTTGGGGGGAGAGGGTTGGGTTGGGAGAAGGGGACTGGGGTTGGGAGGAGAGGGTTTGGGGGAGAGAGTCGGTTTTGAGAGGGGTGGGGTTGGGGGAGAGGGTTGGGTTGGGTTGGGAGAATAAGGAAGGGGGTTGGGAGAGTAGGCCTGGGGTGGGGGAAGAGGGTTGGGAGGAGCGGGCTGGGGTTAGGAGAAAAGGGTCGGGTTAGAGACGACTGGGCTGGTGTTGGGGGAGATGTAGGGTTTGAATTAAGAGTAAAGAGCGAGTATTGTATTTGACAAACAAGAGGAACATCCCGACACTTTAAAATCTTAAGAGGGGACTGTGGGAGATAAATCTATTGCTGATGGCTTCATTTGTCGGGGTGTGGTGTATATAAAAAAACAGGGGTTCTCATTTTCTTTGAATGGGGTTTGTGGTGTTGTGGTGTTATATGAACAGGGGTTTCTCTGAACGCGGGTTCATGACGGTACCATTTTCAATGATTGATAAGACCGGAATCACTGCCTTCATTTATTTAAACTGTATTTTTTATTTCTTTTTTTTTTCAAAATATATTGCATGTCACCATAACCTGACCGGAGAAAACACCATGGCAACACCTGTATACAAGCTGTACAACTACTAGTCCTCAAAGGCACTAAGTTTTCTTGAGATATCTCGTTTACCATACATACTACAGCCGTTCTTACTACACACTACATACAGCTCTCTGACCCACTACATACAGCTCTCTGACACACTACATACTACAGCCCTACATACAGCTCTCTGACCCACTACATACAGCTCTCTGACCCACTACATACAGCTCTCTGACACACTACATACAGCTCTCTGACCCACTACATACAGCTCTCTGACACACTACATACTACAGCCCTACATACAGCTCTCTGACCCACTACAAACAGCTCTCTGACACACTTCATACAGCTCTCTGACACACTACATACTACAGCCCTACATACAGCTCTCTGACCCACTACAAACAGCTCTCTGACACACTACATACAGCTCTCTGACCCACTACATACAGCTCTCTGACCCACTACATACAGCTCTCTGACACACTACATACAGCTCTCTGACACACTACATACCGCTCTCTGAGCCACTACATACAGCTCTCTGACACACTACATACAGCTCTCTGACCCACTACATACAGCTCTAGGACACACTACATACAGCTCTCTGACACACTACATACAGCTCTCTGACCCACTACATACAGCTCTCTGACCCACTACATACAGCTCTCTGACCCACTACATAGAGCTCTCTGACACACTACATACAGCTCACTGACACACTACATACAGCTCTCTGACCCACTACATACAGCTCTTTTTCCTACACACTACATACAGCTCTCTGACACACTACATACTACAGCCCTTCATACAGCTCTCTGACCCACTACATACAGCTCTTTTTCCTACACACTACATAGGCCGAAATCTCTTCCACCTACACATTGCATACAGCCCTCTGAGACAAAATAGGTCTCGCGTTCCTGGTAAATTATAATTAACGCGATTTCGTAGTAAGTTACCTTAAACCGTTTAAATATACAAATATCCCGCCCCCGTCCACGCTTATCTACTACGCCCTTCTCCCTCAACCTACAGCAGTTGCGAAATCTGCCAGGCAGGGTCGCTGTTGTGTAGCGGGATCAGCCAGCTAATGCGCATGACAGTAGAGCTAGTCCCGAGAAAAGTTCTGATAAGATAGAATTCCATGAATCGGCGCTGACTTCCAGCAGAACGGAAAGTGACAGGTTGTTGTATGCCCGTTTTTGTGGAACGGCAATGACAGATAGAGCATACATTGTCAGTAACATACATTGGTGCCAGGAATTTGATGTGTTTATGTATACATACATATTGATGAGCGTGTGTATACTCACGGTGAAAAGTTTGTTTGTACGTAAAATGATACAGGAAAAATTATCTACCGTAACAGCTATTGTCGACCCCGACCCACGCGTGTCCCTCAATGGTTGCTATTTCAAAATACTATATATATATATATATATATATATATATATATATATATATATATATATATATATATATATATATATCGCCTCGGGTAATGTTTATGCTAGTATGTTTATCGTAGTTGCCATCTCACCCAGCTGACTAACCAACAAGTACCCCTTTCCTCCCCTCCCCCTCTCCCCCCAGCTCTACTATACCACACTACACAAAACAATTCACATCAGTACTTGATGCTCAAGTTGTGTTAAGTAGGTAGCAAGAGAGGGGAAATACCTCTAATGTTAAAATATAAAACTAACCTAACACACATGGACGTTTCGATGGAATTTTTTTCTTTTAAACAAGGTTGTCGACGGTAGAACGGAGATGTGTTAGAATTTGACCTTTTGAAAGTAATTACTCAACTGTGTGTTTGATGGGGGGAGTGTGTGTGTGTGGGGGGGGGGGGGGGGGTAAACATGCTCTCGGCAGCTGGTGACATAAAGGTAAAAAGAAAATAGAAAGTAAATGACTTTCGTGTTCACCTGCATCTGATAGATACTACAGGTAGGTGAGATTCAGATACAGGTGGCGGGACTGTTGGTATCAGTACTACTGATTCAGTAGATCCGGTGTCATCCGGTGCGGTACCTAAGGGTGTTACCACAACAACCCCCCCCCCCCAACCCCCAAAAAAATATGATTTATTTTTGGTTAGGTGTTAATACTTCCTCTAAATGTTTGTATAATCTAACAAGATAAAGCGCTGTTTTGACAGTAAATTTTTTCGATTAAGTGCCACCCCTTAATAAATGGCGTCACCCGCTGCAGACCCCCCCCCCCCCACCCACATCCACTTTGTGACGGTCAGACAAATGATGTGTTCAATGGTGTTGTCCAAATCCCCGCCCTCCCTCCTGTAACTAACAAGATGCATTTATATTCAGTAACATGGAAGTCGGGGGGGGGGGGGGGGGGGAGTGTGGAGTGGTGGATACTCTGTTTCTGGTAGTGTTACTTGGGTTACATGTGTTTAATCCACGTCTAGCTGGGCAGCACTGGGCTTTGATTGCATGCAGTACACCTGTAGAAACATGTCATGACGGGTTATACTAGCAATCTTAATACCAGACTTAGGAAAACATTCCTCCCACTCCCTCCCCCCCCCCCCCAATACACACACTTTTAAATTTCGTTTAGCCACGCCGCACTTCTGTGATGCTGTTTGTAATGCTGTTTGTAATTATACTTGTAATGCTGTTTGTAATGCTGTATGTAATGCTGTTTGTAATTATACTTGTAATGCTGTTTGTAATGCTGTATGTAATGCTGTTTGTAATTATGCTTGTAATGTTGTTTGTAATGCTGTTTGTAATTATGCTTGTAATGTTGTTTGTAATGCTGTTTGTAATTATGCTTGTAAGGTTGTTTGTAATGCTGTCAGTGATACTGTCTTTATTCTGTTTCTAATGCCGTTTGTAATAATGTCTGTAATGCTTTCTGAATGCTATCTGTAATGATGTATGTAATTCTGTCTGTAATGCTGTCTGTAATGCTGACTGTAATACTGTCTTTATGCTGTTTCTAATGCTGTTTCTAATGCTGTCTGTATTTCTGTATGTAATGTTGTCTGTAATGCTGACAATAATGATTTCTGTAATGCTGTCTGTAATGTTATCTGTAATGCTGTCTGTAATGGTATCTTAATGCTGTCTGCAGTGTTTCTTCCAGACTTTTTTCTCCGGGGGGGCACTTGAAATCTTCGGGGGGGCGGTAAACTTTCTTCGGGGGGGGCGGACACGGTTAAAAGTATATATTTTCTATATAAATTATATAAATTTCATTTCGTTCGGGGGGGCGGTAAAAAATTTTCGGGGGGGCTTCGCCCCCCCGAAGAGATGCCTGGAAGAAACTCTGGCTGTCTGTAACCCTAAACTTATAAGGGTTGAAGTGGGGGGGGGGGAATGTACAACTGAACCAATCATTTTGACCAAATTAACAGCGCTGTTCAACACCAATAGAATTAAAATAGCTGAGAGCCATCTGACCACAAATCTCGGACAGTGATCATCGCTTGACACTTGAGGTACTTGTCAACGAACGTCTCAGCGGTTCTCAGAGCGGGGAGCCATGCCCCTTGTCAGCTTGGTTTCTAAATGTAAATAGGTAGATCGATATTAGTAATATCGACCATGTTTTGGGTGTTATCTCTATCGTACCCTACCAAAAGAACCGAACCCTACTATAAGAACCGAACCCTAACATAAGAACCGAACCCTACTATAAGAACCGAACCCTATCATAACAACCGAACCCTACCATAGGAACCGAACCATACCATAAGAACCGAACCATATAATTAAAATCATAACAACCGAACCCTACCATAGGAACCGAACCCTACCATAGGAACCGAACCCTACCATGCATTCTCCACACCAACCCTCACTGTACATTGCTATATCATGTCTTTCACTCTTGCCTACCTTACACCCCAGTACGTTACAGCCCGCCAAGAAAAACTGGGCACCAAAGCCTTTCTTCGACAACATCGTTCAACATTACCACACAACAACATCGTTCAACATTACCACACAACAACATCGTTCAACATTACCACACAACAACATCGTTCAACATTACCACACAACAACATCGTTCAACATTACCACACAACAACATAGTTCAACATTACCACACAACAACATCGTTCAACATTACCACACAACAACATCGTTCAACATTACCACACAACAACATCGTTCAACATTACCACACAACAGCAGACACCAGCTTGTAAAATGCTTATCTTGTGTGGGCAATAGCCGCAATAAGGAAGTTTGGCCAGATAAAGCATCCCATCAGGCAGTTGGCGGCGCATGTCACCAAGACGCCAGGTTGTCCTAACAACGAGGCAGCGACCTACATTAGTTCCGGCTGAGAAAGCAAGTGTATAATTATTAATTAAATTATTTTACCGGCAGAAACCGAGCATTTTAATGATTTTGGTTTTAATTTTTTTTTCAAATAGAAAATTACCAAAACACATTTTTGGTCCATGGTAACAAAATTTATCTGGCAGATTTTTGGGGTAAAATGTTACAAGTCATTTTAAAAACATGAAGTATAATCATCTCCTGAAAGCTAATATTGTGAACATAGCTTATAGATCTAGGTCTTTTGATAGTTTTACATTGTCCATGCATAATAACTTGCTGAAGTTCGTAACAAAAAGACCCGTTACCGTTCACATTGTAAATGTATGATTACCAGATACAAACTTTCTATTGGTCTCAATATAAAGACCTTAAAAAGTTTAAACACTAAACGACCTGTTTACACACATTTAAGTTTTGTTATTGTTTACCATAGTAAGACGTGTTAACCGTTGTTGTATTCGATGTTGTGAAACTAGTCCTGTAACAAGTGAAATGCTTATTAAACATGACAGCGTGATATCATTTAATGTATAGTCCGTCATCATTGCTCGCCATAAGCTTATCTGTAGGGAGGGGGGGGGGGGGATTTGGGAAGGTCTTTCTATAATTAATACACAGTTCTCTTGCTTATTTGTAATTGTTATATTGTATATAAAATGTTCTGTTGTTAATGTGTATTTGTTTAGCTGTAAGTTGTAATCTCTAAATGCCTACCCCTCTCACCCATTATCAAATAAACGGTAGATTCAATTTTCAAAAACTTGCGATTGTGCATATTAAAACGTAAGAATTCCAAGTGTATGTGAATGTAATTTGTGTGTGGGCAGATGGCACGCCAACTAATATACCAACATTCACGGGATTTGCTGTTCTCAATGATAAAGTGAATTCCCGGAAATAAATACAACTAGTAAGGGATGTATCGGAGGGGAGGGGTTTATTGCAACCTAATCGAGGGATGTGGCACTTCTCAGAACCTTGCTGATTCTCGTTAGTTAGGATTAGCTTAGCTCATGTTGTCCAGATAAGCCCCGCCACTGATGCAAAAAGTGCACGGGCGAAAAGTCCCTCCACGTGTCTAGGCATTTGAATATTTAATATTTGGGTTTGGGTTAGGTTGGGGTTGGGGTTAGGGTTAGGGTTAGGGTTAGGGTTGGGGTTGGGGTTGGGGTTGGGGGTTGGGGTTGGTGTTAGGGTTAGGGTTAGGGTTGGGGTCAGGATTAAAGGTACCAAAATGCAAACCTTTTCATGTAAATAATTAATTACATGTTCTTATTTCACCCTCGTCGATAAAAACTAAAAGTATAAGTTTCATTTCCTCTTTTTTTAATATTTTTTTTTGGGTGGTGGGGGTCTACTTTTTGAGTGTGCTTATCAGGTCAAGATGGAAAAACTCATTAGAAATTCATGGTGAATGTAGGTCTGGCATGAGCGTAGCTAAGTACGTAGGATGGGATCAGGGGTGGACAGGGGCGTTCAAACGACCCGGGGGTGGGGAGAAAGCTGTCCGGGGTTTCTAACCGGTATTTCGACGGCCCATCCCGACACTAGATGGAACATTTTTTTTTACTTTTGTAAACCATTCTCTGCACACATACACACACATATACACACACATATATACACACACATATACACACACACACACACAAAAGATGCGTCAGTTATTTTTATTCAACTGCAAATACAATAGGTTTTTAACAGTACGAGATCATATCACTATTGTAATTACTCGGAACAACCAAACCTTTAACCTAACTCAAACAACCGCTCTTATATTCTCTTATAATCTCTTAATCAAGGCTATTCAACAAACTACGCCTTTTTAGTTTTGTTCTAATTTTTTTTAATCCGCTAAGTATTCATATTTTTTTTCAATAGCCAAGTACGACTGTCGAATTGGAGGACCAACTCGTCTAGATAAATTTCCTGTGAAAAGAATATGACAATTGGGTTGAAGTGTTTGAAATGGGAGGTGTCCGGTTGTTGTCTTGATGAAATCGTGTCTTGTCCCTGGTCGTACCACAATGCTAAGGGCGGATGTGAAGGTCCTTGTGGGGATCAGATTAAAGATAGCCGCAAGTGCTGGCCTCCGTCCTGCGGTGGTCTGCGGCAGCGGTTCCTGTTTGGTTGGGGGTTCGGATCTAGGCGAGTTGCTGTGTAAGGTCATTTGGTATCTTGAAGAGAGGCATGTTTTAGAAATTAAAGCACACGTTCAGTCCCAAAGTTTTTTAGGTATAGGTACAGTTGAGTTCGTTTGCGGGTTGTTTTTTTTTTTTTGTTTTGTTGCCTCGATAAATCAAAGGATTGTGAAGTCATCAATGGTGTGGTCAGAAATGGTGTGGTCAGTTATGGTGTTGTCAGTAGTGGTGTGGTCAGTAATGGTGTGGTCAGTAATGATGTGGTCAGTAATGGTGTGGTCAGTAATGGTGTGGTCAGTAATGGTGTGGTCAGTAATGGTGTGGTCAGTATTGGTGTTGTCAGTAATGGTGTTGTCAGAAATGGTGTGGTCAGTTATGGTGTTGTCAGTAGTGGTGTGGTCAGTAATGGTGTGGTCAGTAATGGTGTTGTCAGTAGTGGTGTGGTCAGTAGTGGTGTGGTCAGTAATGATGTGGTCAGTAATGATGTGGTCAGTAATTGTGTGTTCAGTAATGGTGTGGTCAGTAATTGTGTGGTCAGTAATGTTGTGGTCAGTAATGATGTAGTCAGTAATGGTGTGGTCAGTAATGGTGTGGTCAGTAGTGGTGTGGTCAGTAATGGTGTGGTCAGTAATGATGTGGTCAGTAATTGTGTGTTCAGTAATGGTGTGGTCAGTAATGTTGTGGTCAGCAATAATGTGGTCAGTAATAATGTGGTCAGTAATGGCGTGGTCAGTAATTGTGTGGTCAGTAATGGTGTGGTCAGCACTATCCACATCTGACTTTACTTTTTGTCAGGGGCGGATTTAGCCCGATCGATGCCCCAGACTGGAACCCACGCCCCTGTAATCAGTATATCAAAGGGTATACTGAGTCAGGTTAGGACCAGGTCGCCACATCATACTATATAGAAATACATCGGGAAAAAATAACCGCTTCTAGATCGATATGTTTATATTATTATTTGTAAAAGTTATGATTTCGTTTTTTTTCGTCTGTTATAACATTTGTGTAATATGCTCCTCTACAATCTAATGTATGTATAGCTTTATCACCCCCCCTCCACCTCCTACTTTTATACTTACACTTATCAAACTGCCTCCTCTCCTTCCCCTTACCGTCCTCTTCTGTCCCTTAGTCTAGGTTGACCGTCGGGTGGTCACTCGTATCTTTTCTATATCCACCTCCATACCCTATACCCGCAGCCAGCATCAGTTCCTCTGCAAATGTTCAACCCATCTTTCTCTCGTATGGTCTTCCCATCATCTTTTACCTGCCTCTTTATCATCTATAAGCTCCTTCCATCGCAGGAATTTTTTTCCTTGACGACCTTGTAACATATCCAAACAATTTCAATTTTCCTGTAAACCTTGAACCGCCTCTTAATATTTGGCAAACGGACAACTGCTGTTGTTTTATTTCTAGTTAATTCAAATGTATAATCGGAAAACCCCAATAGATGACCTCTTGCGGTCAAATGTCTATCTTCCTGGTTGTTGATAATTGCAACGAGTTTTGATACGCCTGGACGTCTCACCTGAGGAAGTACGTCTTACCTGTACGTTATCGTCCACAGGTACAGATAGCAACACCGTTTAACTGATGGAGATATCAGGGTAGGGTAGGGCACACCTGTACAGACCAATCGGACAGTTTATGTACCTAGGTCATAACACACACACACATGTCACACACATGTCACACACACACACAATCACACACACGCACACAAATGCACATACACACGTGTACTTTGTTTAACTCGTAACATTGTTTTTCGACACAGTCGGTTTAGATGTCCCCCATTTAGTTTCTTTCAGGCATATATATCTATGGGAGGGGGAGGGGGAGGGGTGGGACACTGCTCTCCTACAGCCCCGGAGCACGTCAACGGTTAGCCCAGACGAAACTAAAAAACTAATTGTCCCCCCTAATCCCCCCCTTTCCCCGTATCCCTAACAGGAAAATGTCTGAAAGAAGCACTGGTCCCTTACATGGCTACAGAAACAGACCGGAAACCGAAACGTCTAACAAAAAATCAGGTTACATTACAACTACTTTCAGTCTTTCTTTCAGACATTTTTAATCCGGATGGAGAGGGGCGGACTTGAAACTTTGAGGGGGGGATATGAAGCACTGTTTAAAGTATATATTTTTATGTACATGCAAATCCCCCCCCCTCCTCCAGGAATATATGCCTGAAAGAAACCCTGACCCAGTGACTTCCAACCCTGACGTCTAGGATCAATATGTTCACTGTTTCAGAAGGGCCCGTGGGGCCGGGCCCCTACCATCTGCGTCACTGAGTTTATGATAACATTATAAAACAGTTATCTCTTATCTTGGACAAATTGCTTTAATCGATGGCATAACTTAACTAAAACACTCACCTCTCTGGTTCTAATCTAGACTGACATTGACGTCACTTCCGCCCTGACGGAACCGCAAACACCTGAATACCAAACACTGCTTGGGTCATTAAATTTAACCTATTTAACCTTTTTTTTTTTTTAAATTAAGTCAGCTTATCAATATTTTTATTATTTCATTTTAATTTTAACATAAAAAATGTTTCTTAGTACATTTTTTTAAACTTCCTCATCTAATTAGATCTTTACTGTTACGGAAATAATCCCGTAATGCTGCCTGTAATGATTTTTTTTCCTACACCGTCTGCCTTCCCCCCCCCCCCCCGCTCCATCCGCCCTCCCCTAGCTACGCCTCTATAAAACATTATATCAGAATCAGCTGGACTCTACGTCTTCTACGTTATTGACCGTCGGTCACGAAAAGTGAATACTTAACTTATTTTGTTTATACCTCAGGTTGTCGCCTCCCCCTCTCAATTCACTTCGTTGTACCGAATTTAAACAGTCGTGATTAAAGTAAAACGGTGTTTTACGGCTAAGTGCATAGAAACTGTAACAAACGTAAACCAACCTCTGTCAACAAAATAAACTGTACCCCTTCATTAGAATGTAGATTAATCTGTGTTCTTAAATAAAGAACCGTACAATGCAATGCAACTAAATCTCTTGATCGTTAGTGCACCTAAGTCGAGGACTATACCTGCATCATACCCCCTTCAACATACCCCCCACCCCACTCACACACACACACACATCATTAAGTTGGGGTTGGGGGAGGGGTGGGGGAGGGGTGGGGGAGGGGTGTTGCATGACATGTTGACTCACCTCTCAATTTTACCTTCACACGGAATAATCAACACCCGTCCTCACCGCCGCGACCACTCGTTTACCGCACGGCAATAAAGTTAAGACCACATGGAGAGGGGAGATGGTGTGGCAGTCCGCTTTTATTGTTTCATTATTCAGCATAAAATCACGTGGGATGAGATTACAAGTCGTCCAATTATAGCGTTGTGATTTTATCGTGTCGGATTGCTGATTTAACTTAACCGTTGTCACGACCAACTTTTGATTTTAAACTGTCGGATGAACAAAAGAGTAATGGCGTAGGGGGGATATGGTCGTGAAGGGTATGATTCAACTTTTACCCTCCCCGCCCCAACAAACA
>NW_026732808.1:15000-17500 GCF_028476545.2 Physella acuta
CTCTCTCTCTCTCTCTCTCTCTCTCTCTCTCTCTCTTGCTTCTTATATCCTTCGGTGCCTTTGTTCCACATCCTTACTCACCCCCTCCTTCTCCACTCTATTTTCTCTTTCCCCAAATCAGAGAGGGAAGGAAGGAAACTCATCCCCTTATTCTCTCCTTTGCTCCTTTCATCCCTCCCTCCCTATTTTCCATATCCTTTCTTCCCTCCCTCCCCTATTTCTTCTTTCCATCTCTCCTTCCTACCCTCCCTCCCTCCTTCCCTCCCCCTAGCTCATTTCTTACCCTCTTCCAATTTCCATATCCTTTCTTCCCCTTCTCCCCCCCCCCCCTTCTTTCTCTTTCTTTTTCTCTCCCTTTTTTCTCCCTCTTTCCCTCCTCCCCTCTCTATCTCTTACTCCCTAATTCCATCTGTCTCTATTCTCATCCCTACTCCCAATCCCCCACCCCCTCTCCCCACATATCACCCCAGAAGCTAAGCGTTGCCCATTCGCAACGAGGACCATATAATGTACACAACAAACATTGACAACAAACACCGACCAATTAAAAAACTTCAGCTTTTATGACAAATATGTTGACCAGACGATAACCGGGTGGTAGAGAGTCATTGCTGCTATTTTTAGAATACGAATTTCCGTTTCGTGAGGCCCTGTAAGGGTATGTTGATGAGAAAATAGAAACCATCCAATAACATTTGAGTCAACTAGAATCTAATGAAACAATATGTCAATAAACTAAAGTGTAGAATCCTTTTATCTCGATAAATGCGGAGTACAAATTAACAGTATTTTCAATCTTCAGGGGGGGGGGTGTAGAGGTTAGAGATATCTTGCTGCCATCCTAGTTTTAAAATAAACAACTTGATTACATTGGTTGTTTTCATACATGAAAATTATTCCAGAGACCAAGAAGTGAAACCCTACACTTGAAACTGTCGCTATGTCGTCTGTTTACTTGAAATATTTCTATAGTCTGATGTTTGGGGGCGGGGTATGATATGAGCTGCTAAAGGGTGGGTTGCATCTAGCCCTAAAAGGTACCCAACTTTAGCCATCTGTGTGCCCGCTCAGCCCTAATAGGTACCCAACTCTAGTCGGATGGTCTGATTCCACTCAGCCCTAATAGGTACCCAACTCTAGTCGGATGGTCTGAGTCCGCTCAGCCCTAATAGGTACCCAACTCTAGTCGGATGGTCTGAGTCCACTTAGCCTTAACAAGTACCTGACCTTAACATAGAGATCTGTTTTATTTTGTATAAAGGAGTATTTGGTAAAAGTTTATCAAATTGCCTAACATAATAATAACTAACCATCAATATTTTAGATTTTCTTATAAAAAATTTGCTGATATTTTGTTGTATTTTTGAAGGACAGTGGGCTATCGCGAGAGGAGAAGAAACACAAGTAAAATATCTGAGGAACTATTAGCTTTCTTGAAGAAATTTTTTCCCGTTTTCTTTTTCTTTTTGTCAATCCTGTCAAAAACTTTAGAAAAATAGTTATCGCGGGCGTATTTTTATACAACACCTCTCTTTATTCAATTCATCTTGAATTCATATTAAAAAGCCTACTCTAAGATCAAAACGATAAACTTGCATTGAACGTTTCTAAATTTAAAGTTGTTTTATGAAAACCTGGTTCACCGTGTGGCAGTAAAGAACTCAAACTGCTATCCATGTTTAACCACGCGAACCTCACTGACAAAAGGACAAAGTTTACGACCTGTTCAATCCTTTGATACAAAACACCACTCTTTTTGTTCGCTGTTCAATGTTCCGTTAAATCGTCCATAAAGCCAACTTCCGTTTAACGGGTCGCTTTTTTACTTTGTCCGTCGTATTTCCAAAGTACGGCTCCGGTTTCTTAATCATGGAAGATTCAATCGATGTTACTAAAAAAAACTTTGACACCTTTAGCATAATGGTAAATTCCGCGGGTTGGAAAGTTTTCAAATAATTAATATGTTTTTTTTTGTGCTTCTTTCAACAACGGGCAAAGTTAAAGCTGTTTATAGCAAAGGTGTTAATGACTCGTTAATTAGGTTGTTGTTTTTTTTTTAATTTAATTACATGAGAAAGATTTTTTAATGTTACATTATTTGAGTTGGGCAAGTTTGGTATTCGATGTTCTATTAACAGCTGGCATGTTCTAGATGTGATCAGTTACTGTACGCTTGGGGGGGGGGGGGGGGGGGGGGGTGGTGTCATCAATGGCGTCACTGGGTCGCGTGGGGGGGGTGTGTCATCAATGGCGTGACTGGGTCGGGTGGGGGGTGTCATCAATGGCGTGACTGGGTCGGGTGGGGTGTGTCATCAATGGCGTGACTGGGTCGGGTGGGGGGTGTCATCAATGGCGTGACTGGGTCGGGTGGGGGGTGTCATCAATGGCGTGACTGGGTCGGGTGGGGGGTGTCATCAATGGCGTGACTGGGTCGGGTGGGGGGTGTCATCAATGGCGTGACTGGGTCGGGTGGGGGGTGTCATCAATGGCGTGACTGGGT
>NW_026732808.1:22500-62540 GCF_028476545.2 Physella acuta
CTGGGACTATCACAGACCCCTGTAGTCTGTCCCGAATAGACCGACCCATAAAGACCCATATATTCAGGGTTGGGCCAGTTCACATGCATGCCTCTAAAAGCAGGAAAAAAAAATTTGAAGTTTTAACTGTGTCGTCTATAGTTCTTCATAATCAAACGAAAGATATTTTTTTCCAAACAATATAATTCTAGTTTTTAAAAGCATAAAACTTCAAGGGGTGTGAGACGCGACTGGTAGTTTAAGCCAAATCTTAATTTTGAGACAATCGCTAAAATTAAATTTAAAAAAAAAGACCTTAAAATATGGAGCGAAAAATTTGGGCAATGTATCTGAATGAAAACATTGATAGACTCAGTTTTAGCCCCGAAGCAAAAATAGAAGGTATAGGTTACATTTCATTGTAACCGATTACATAATGCACGAGTCAGTGTCCACTCAAAGCTGGACTATG
Source organism: Physella acuta (assembly GCF_028476545.2). Lineage (NCBI taxonomy): Eukaryota > Metazoa > Mollusca > Gastropoda > Physidae > Physella > Physella acuta. The sequence continues at coordinate 22,952 of NW_026732808.1, forward strand.
GACATTTTGATTTAACTTACATCAGTCACATAACCGAGGTTATACTCAATTTTGGGCGAAAGTAATGGCGATCTTTTTTGTTTCTCTGTTTTCCTTATCCGTGTTTTTATGTTCATTGTTTATTGATCTCGACTCATATTGTTTCGCTAACTCTATTCCATGTTTTTATCTCGATTTTTATTGATCCCTGTCATATTGTTTTCTGGCATTGTTTTCCTAATCCTTGTTTTTATAACCATTGTTTATTGATCTCGGTTAGATTGTTTCTCTAATTTATTTTCCTAATCCGAGTTTTTAAAATAGCTTGTTTAGTTTATTATATCAGTCACGATTTATGCGTACAACCTTGGCCGACACATGACTATATAGTGAGATATTCGGCCTAAACAATCAGACCTTTGTTCACAAGGTTATCTTGACCAACCTTTTAACCTGATACAAAGGGAAGTAAATCTACATCATGACAACAGCTCTGCAAAAATAGTTTTAATGCAAATGCTTGGTCGTTTCTTTTAAAAAAATAAAAAAACTTAAAATATTTCTGGAAGTAAATTCTACATGTTTTGAAAATTATTAGCGTTCTTCCAGCAGGGGATTAGCGACCCTATTCCGGCGTTGGGGCGAACTATCAATTTCGCCCCCTCCCCCCCCCCCCCCCTTTTATATATTGGTATATGGTTTATGATGTTAGCTAAAAGCGCACCCCCAACCACCCCCCCAACCCCCCCCCCCTCAGTTATGACAGGTTGGATGCGCATTTTACCAGTCACTATCCTGTAACAGTTATTATTTCGCTGTCAAACAATTGAAGTAGAAAACAGTTTCATCCGTCTCACGGACCGTCTGTAAAGCCATTAACCAGTCTCTTTCTAAATTTAGACTGTGTATAATTCAGTAACGCAACTCAAAATGAGCTTTTTATTTTTTTTCCACCCCGTTTGGCTCTCCCCTAAGGTCGGCGCCCAAGGCGGCTGCCCCACCCGCCCTCCCCTAACTACGCCTCTGCGTTCTTCTTCGTTCTTAATTGTAATATTGGATGAGATTTCCTCCAAAACAATTAAGTATCAACCAATTATGCGCAATATTAGCCGTTTTCTCCTATTTTCTCGCTGGATTATCTTCAACAGCCGTCGTCCAAACAAGAACAATCTACAAGTCGGCAGTTGTTTAGTTTGGAGTTGTCTCTCCTAAATGGGTTGCTGTCCCCAGCTATCGAGTCTAATCTTCGCGGGGGATTTACACTCGTAAAATATCGGTTTAGCAGCTATATGCTTTACCATACTGATCCCTAGATCGTTATTTATAGCATGATATGCATATTAAATCACCGTCAGCGTTGCAGCATGCATGAATATGATTTGTTAAGTTGTACGTAAAATTACCTTAGGCTGATAAAGTAGTTTAAGTATTTCTTTAAGTATGGCATTTGAAGGTGTTTTTGTCGTCAGTAAATATGAACGGACGCCGTTACAATTGGGTTCCCAGGATATGAACACAAGACTTTAAGGTAAGCAATCATTTGCTCTACAATTCGACCGCACCGTCCTAGAAAAAACTCCATGCATGATAATGTTTTGTTTCGTTTTCTAAGTTTAAGATTAGTTTCTTTTATTTTTCCTTTTGATTATGCATTATTATAGTAGGGGAGAGAACACTCAGCGTTGTCCAAGAGATCAGTAACGGTAATCTTCACTCAACGCCCTCTTTAGAGAGTTAGGGTGGCGGTGGTGGTGGGTCGCACCGGGTGACACCAAATTTATTCCCCTGCAAATCTGACAGAAACTCGATGCAAATGGCTATTGTCCTTCAAACGTCAGCTTTAAAAGTTATGTCGACTATAAAACAGGCTGTGGGCGACACTTACCATACCTGGAGTGGGGTGACATTTTAAGAAGGTGCTACCGCATAAACCACATAATTAGTGGCTACCTCATAAACATGCTACCTCATAAACATTGTTACCTCATAAACATTGTCTGCTGATTTGGGCGGGTTCTATCTAAACTAGACATATATAGGCGCCAATAAAGAATACACACCTTATATATATACATATATATATATATATATATATATATATATATATATATATATATATATATATATATATATATATATATATATATATATATATGTTTGTGTTAAGGCTCAAATCGAGATGGTCTTGATTCTTCTAACACCCTGTGCCTTAAAAACTAGGTAGAATAAATAAGTTATCCTTGTCAAAACGCTGCGACATGACACCCGACAAAACGATACCCGACAAAACGATACCCGACAAAACGATACCCGACAAAATGACTCACGACATACTGGCACCTGACTAAATGAGCCTAATTGTGTGTGTTGGGGTGGGAAAGTGGGTCTTTTTTGTTTAAACCACTTTGTCAACCATATTATCCTAGGGCCTTAATGTAGGGATTCTTTTGTGGTAAATCTTTTTATCAGGAGCCATTTAGTCTTGGGATCTTTTATTATGACTGATCCATTTTGTTGGTGAGTGATTTGTCCAGGCTAATATAGCGGGGCCATTTTGTCACGGGTCGTTTTAACAGAGCCATGATTTTTTTTTAAAATGGCTACCCGCTCTTTCCTGGTGTATGTTTGTTGATCCGCTGCTGGGGGGTGGTTAAAAGGTTTTTATTTTAAAGCGTAAAGAAGTTGCAATAAACATGTTTGTATGCACTGTTTTAATGTGGGAATAGCGTGATGGAAACTCAATACCCAGCTGTAACAGACTCTAATGGGTTGTGTTTGATTACTTCTTCTCACGACTGGTCATTTGTCTAACGACCGAAAGTCGTAAAAAAAAATGTTAAAAATACATAAATAACTAAGTTTGTGGTGGAATATTGCATTTAATTTACTTCATCGAATTTCCGACCACACCTACACAATGCTTGTATAAACTTGTTGGTCTAATTACATAAGTAAGGTACCCTTTCAGAAATGCAGGTGAAGTAGAGTTCACCTGTTTTACTGACCTCGGCTTGTGAAGGCATAGTGTGGTCAGCAGCACAATGCCCTTTGCTCACCCTAACGTGAGTCAGGTGCCCATCAAAGCTGGGTGGACTCATGGACGACCTATGGATATGTGGCTTCGAGCGCTCTACCATTCAACCACGCCGTTCCTTCAATGAATTCACATATTTTAAGTATTATTCCATAATAAAAACATAGGCCTACATTTTACTTTTTTTTTTAGGTTTTTTTAGTATGACTAAGTAAATTATAAATAGAAACATACCGTTATGTACACTTCGCCCTCTTAAACTACGTAGTGTTTTTAATGTTCTCTTATCATTGAATGTGTTGAACTCTTGAGATAACATTTTGGCGAGAAAATGTAAACTAATCGATCTCTAGGCAACGTTGTATGCGTTACTGGTCAATTACAAAACATGGATCGTAGTTTAATCACTACTTTGCACGGAACAAAGAAATAAACAAAAAGTTTTAAAAGATAGGAAAAAAATAAAAGAAACAATAAGATCATAAATTACACAAAGGTATTTACAGTTTAACGAAAAATCCATGAAGGGGGTGATAATAAATGGGTCATAATGCTGTCACTTAAAGCAGCCATTAAAAACACAACAACATAAAGCAAATATCTTAAAATGGCTGCAAATGAAACGATACTTCGTCTCGCTATACGTCTGCGCTGACTAGCTTAGATTGACCCTTAATGATTTTACATCAGCAGTAAAAAGTTTACTTCAGTATCAACAAAAATTGATGGTTATTTCTAGATTCCAAGAATTGATGTTACATTCTCGTGCCCCTGTGCCCTGTAACGGGCGGGGGTCGTGTTTTCTCTACACTATAAATAACATGTTTAGAACAAACATTAGACCTTTCAACTTGTTGCCAAACAAATCTCCGGTTGTCACGACATGTGCCGCAACATGCTAAGCAGTGGTTTGGAGATATGACTTGCGCCCTGTGTCGCAATTTACTCCGTGACATAATGATAAACTATGTGATAAATTATGTGATATCTGAGAGTTCTTTTCATAATATTAAATATTATGGGGTTTGTTTTTTTCTGTTAGTACATTTGTGTGTGTGTATATTTAAATGCCAAAGGGTTAAATGATACAAATATGTATATTCAAAGCCGTATTAATGTATACAGTTAATTCGACCGGCAAGAGTGTCAAAGCAAGAGTGATAATAGATTAAGTAAAATATATACCGAAACATTCTTCTGTCACGTGATTAGAGTCACGTGAGAGGTATGTTTTTTAATAAAGAAATAACAACATAAAATTCTTTCACTGCTATGGAGACTATGTCCGTACAGAGTATACATGTTAGCTTTGGGTTATGAGGTGACAGACACACTACCTGCAATATAATCAACTTAGTAATACATGAAAGACCACGTATCAATTCAACGCACGCAGTTTACCGGCCTTTAACATGGTCACTGCCCGTCACCCCTGCTGGGGTCTCACAACCCACGTACAAGTCGGGTCCCAACGGGTCTTAAGACCCACGTACAAGTCGGGTCCCAACGGGTCTTAAGACCCACGTACAAGTCGGGCCCCAACGGGTCTTAAGACCCACGTACAAGTCGGGTCCCAACGGGTCTTAAGACCCACGTACAAGTCGGGTCCCAACGGGACTTAAGACCCACGTACAAGTCGGGCACCAACGGGTCTCAAGACCCACGTACAAGTCGGGCACCAACGGGTCCCACGACTGGCGTGCGAAGGCTAGAGGGAGGTAGAGTAGGAGATTGATATTCAGCCCCCCTCCCCCTATCTGCAAGTGGTCAGTATTTTGAGTGGACAGTGCACCTGGGTCATACATGTAGGTCAGGCGATGTTACGATTAGCCTCTCGCTCAGACCACCGCCGGTCAATCGACTGAAATAACTGAGGGAAAATAAAGCAGGGGTGGTAATCCAGATGGTGGTAAAACCAGTTTCCTAAGCATAACTCGTATTCCTTTAAACCAAAGCCTCCAACCTAGACCTGACACTACTCCCAACATCGCCCTAACCCTAACAACGGACAGAAAAACAGATCTGATAATGTGATAAAGTTCTTAGAAAAACTTGTTCTTGCTGGTCTCCATTGGGGTGTAACGCGATGTAGTAGGCGTTCTGATGTTAAAGATTATACGATGTACTTAGTGTTAGGGAGGGGGTGTGGGGGGGGGGGGGGGGGGGAAGTGGAGTAACATGCAGCCCTGTAAGTTATCATGTTATAAAAATGTATCTCGCGATTATACACAAATACTGAATTACTTGCTTTTTATTTTTAGATAACCCTACCGCGGTGAGGATAGGGTGGAATAAAAGACGGAATAATCGAGAGCTTACGATAAGGCCCTAGCGTGTTTTAGATATTTCTATGCATAGGACAGAGTTTCAATAACGTTTTAGTATATTGGGTTGAGTGTCAGTAAAAAAATGTTTTAAAATAGTCTTTTCCTTATCAATGTCGAGGGGAATGGGACTTAAGAGCTTTTGAAAATATCGGTATTTTTTTAACTGGTGGTAGCTGGTGGCGTGGTGAGGTGTGGTGGTGGTGTTGGTGGTGTTATTATGGTGGTGTGTGTGGTGGTGGTAGTGGCTGTTGTTGGTGTGTAAGTGGTATGTGAGTGTGGTGGGTTGTTTGGTGGTAGTGGCGCGTTTGGTGGAGGTGACGTGTGGTGGTGTTGTTGGTGTTAGCATTTGGTATATGTGGTGGTGAGTGTATGATGTTGTGTATAGTGGTTTGTGAGGGTGTGGTGGGTTGTTAAGTGGGGGTAGCGTGTGTGGTAGCTGGTGGCGTGTGTGGTGGTGGCGGCGTGTGGTGGTGGTGGTGGTGCCAAGGATTTACGTGTATAAAAATGTAAACGATATCTAAAAGTTTATCTGCAGAAATAAGCCGATAGATCCTCTCTACCACCCGTCGCCCTAAAGACACCAACCTTTTGTCGTTGCATTAAGAATAAGACAAGTTTGGCCACACATACAAAAACATAACAACATTGCCTATGTTGGTGTATTACATAAAGCAAGATCATAAGTGGGTACTTAATATACTGTAAAAATTGCTTTAAAATATAAACACTTAAATATTTCAATGGCTGGAAATTTCCTTCTGAATGGCTCGGGACAAAGCTCAACTATATTTTTTTATTCTTACTTGGAAACAATGAATCATCTTTGAAAGTTTTTATTTCATTCACCGTTAATTTTTAACACTATTCGTGTTATTGTTTTAACTACAAGATCTATAACGTAACTTGTGTTGTTGGTTGTTGTTTTTTTTTTTTTTGCTCTGAAGTCTACGAACAATAACAATTAGTTTAGTCAAATTGGCGACTAAGCGTTGGTGATAATTGGGAATTTAACATTGATACGAGTCTCTGCTTCGAACTCTAACCCTTGACCTTTAGAAAATGGCTCGGAATTTTTTTTTTTATTTACTTATCCAGTTCATGTAAAGAGTTAATTTGATCATTGTTAACAAGATGCCGAATACATAAAACAAACAAATTTTATAGCAGTATTTTGTAGTATATCATGTTAAAAAAAGTAAAGTTCCCTTTTTGAACCTAACGGTCAATGAAGCAAGTAAGGTAGGGTTCACCTGTTTCTTTGACCTCGGCATATGAAGGGATAGTGTGGTCAGTCGCATTTTACTATCCCAAACGTGAGTTAGGTACCCATCAGAGATGGGTGCTCTACTGGACGTTCTGCTGACTCGATCCCGGATTCGAGCTCGTGACTTTCGGATTAGCATTCTAGCGCTCTACCACTAGGCCACGCCTTCCCATATACAAAGTATGAACACGTTGTTGTTGTTTTTTTCGCCAACCATTAAAAAATATGTATATAGTTAGGGGTCGTCATAAACAACGTCACTCTCAAGTGGGAGAGGGGTAGATCCGGACTTAATGACTATGTGGCAGCATATTGATGCATTTTATTTTTAAACCAATGTTAGAAACTGAACTTTTATTTCGTGTTTTAAAAGCCTTAAATGTAAACGGAGCTAAACGAATATTTTTAGAAAGAAATGGCCGTTTTTAAAAAACAGTAAGTGCAATTTGGCGGAGCTAGGGGGTAATGAGTTTGACTTCATCTTAGAAGAGGGGTCTGGCTATTTACTTTGACGATGTGTGGCGATGGGGTGAGAGACGTTAAAAAAATATCGTTTAGAGACGTGACATTGTTTATGGACTACTCCTGAACCCTAATGGATGACCCCTTGTAGTTAGCTCGACTAGTTTTAAAATTAAAATCGTATGCGGGTTATCTAGCTCAACTATTTTCGACATCCGGTACTCCTTTAAGCGTTCACTGGCTGACCGAGTTACACAATGGCGGCTGTATTTAAAATAGTGCGCAATAAGCTACTTGATGAAGACGAAACAAGGATTTATAGTCGCTTCCTGCAACCACGGCTAGAAAAGTGGTTACGAAACTCATCCATCCGTATAGAGGGCAACTCTATCTCTCATCTTTTCTTACCACTACATCCCCCCTCCACACAGTAGTTATTTCATTTTGATTACACGATAATTCACCTGCACACAACGATGAAAAGATGAAGGGACCCCAAAAACGAGTGTTGCCGCAGAAACAGCTTCTAACCAATCTAAATCCAAAGTCGAACGGAAAGACTGTCGCTGGCACGAAATGTGCGCCTACGAACGGGATGGATTGTGTTAATATTTACGTTAATATTCAACAGGTAAATAAAGAATCAACGAAGCATCGCATTGTGATTTCCTGAAACGTTCACTGATGTACCTCACCCCCCCCCCTACCCTCAACTAGGCTTTCCTGCCTTCTTAACATTTTTTTTAATGTAAAAAAAAAAGAGTTCGCTTCTCGGGTGATAAGGGCAAGTCAAGTTTTTGCACGAATGAAAAGAAAGGATATAGAGCTACGGTAACATGGCATGCGCAAATAGTCTTTTGAAATCGTGTTCAATGTCCATCATCATTATTGACTTAATATCCGTATTCGTATGCGCTTTCTTGATGAATAGAGGCGCCTACACCTCGAGTTTCCAAGAAAGGAAAACTGAAGCATATCAAACAAAGAGCTACTTGAATAATATTCCTATAACAGACATCGGGTTACAGTGGAAAATATAAATGACACATCGCAGTATCCAAATAAAGGAGTCTGGTATTTTACCTAGGGATAAAAGAAAAAGTTGTCTCGATTTACTGCCTATGTCAATGCCACAATGTCAACGTAATGAAAGCGGTGACATTTAGTGTTTCTTTCAGCCTCTTTTTTTTCCTGTGGGGGCATTCTAAAATTTTTGGTGCAGGGGCACTTTCATGCACTGCTATATAGATTAAATTGTTACTATTTCGCCCGAAGAGTGGGGGCAGTGGAGATCAGTATTTCTTCCAGGCATCTCTTCGCAGGGCTCTGCACCCCCCCCCCCCTCTTACCTCCACTCCACCACCCTGAAAACAGTCCCCCCCCCCCCCCGAACTAAATGGAATTTATATAGAAAATATATACTTCTAACAGTGTCCGCCACCTCCCCCCCCCCCCCGGAAATTTCAAGTGCCCCCTCCCAAGAAAAAAGTCTGGAAGAAACACAGGTGGAGATGCATGAAAGAAACTGGTCTGCTGTAACATGTAGTCAACTGGTAGTGGACAACAGCTTGTAGTAGATATGAATGAACTTCAGTCGTACGAAAAGAGTGAGGTCAATATTGTATTTTTCTAATCTAATCGTAAGGACTTAATGACCTGGAGAGCAATAGCCTCTCTGTATACTGGGTCATTGTCCCGTTCAAATCCGTTTTCAAGGGACAGATAGGACAAACGGGATAAGACGTCTCGTTGTTTCTTCTAAGTAACAAACACCAAGTATGTACGTCATGTACGTGTATTATGTACATCTGTGTGTAGGGGCGGTTCTTTGAGTATTGGTGTAGATATGGATATATATGTGGACGGAATGAGTGTGGACATGTATGTTGGGGGAGGGGTCGTGGTTAGGCAGATGTGGTGTATGAGTAGATGTCATCTCATCATCTATTCCTGTTAGTGCCGAAGACACATGGGACAGATGAAGTAGGGTCCATCTGTAACAATGACCACAGGTGACAAAGGGATAGTTTTAGTATCGTCGGCACTATGTCTAACCGCTTTTGTCAACTCCAACACATGTCCACAGACCAGTTCCAATACATGGCCACAGACCAGTTCCAACACATGACCACAGACCAGTTCCAACACATGGCCACAGACCAGTTCCAACACATGACCACAGACCAGTTCCAACACATGGCCACAGACCAGTTCCAACACATGGCCACAGACCAGTTCCAACACATGGCCACAGACCAGTTCCAACACATGGCCACAGACCAGTTCCAACACATGGCCACAGACCAGTTCCAATACATGGCCACAGACCAGTTCCAACACATGACCACAGACCAGTTCCAATACATGGCCACAGATCAGTTCCAATACATGGCCACAGACCAGTTCCAACACAATGACAACAGACCAGTTCCAACACATGGCCACAGACCAGTTCCAATACATGGCCAGAGACCAGTTCCAACACATGGCCACAGATCAGTTCCAATACATGGCCACCAGTAGCGCCAAAATGGGTTGCAAATCGAAAGTTTGAGGGGGGGGGGTGCAAATCGAAATCTCGAGGGGGGGTGCAAATCGAAAGTTTGAGGGGGGGTGCAAATCGAAAGTTTGAGGGGTGGGGGGGTGCAAATCGAAATCTCGAGGGGGGTGCAAATCGAAAAGTTTGTCCCCGGGCGCCGGGAAGGGTCGCTACGCCTCTGATGGCCACAGACCAGTTCGTACACAATCAATTGAAACCTGAACCTAAAGGCAATCTGTCACGCTTGACTTGAGTGTGGAGAGGGGTCGTATGTCGTGGTCCAATAACTACGACTGAATTAGGCAGTAGGTTCTACGTGTAGCGACTAGTCGTGTAGTATATATATATATATATATATATATATATATATATATATATATATATATATATATATATATATATATATATAAATATCTTTCACATTACCATTTAACACCCATGTGTTAACTTAACATGGAGCAGCTCTGAAAATATGGCTACATTTTGCCAGGGGAGACAATGGATGCACCACAGAGTCCTAGGGGCGCATACCAGAGCAGTAGTAGAAGAGGTCGCAGGATTCACTTGCATCCTGATCCCTTTTGAGCTTTGTCTGTATAGTTCATAGAAAGTTGCTCGTGAAAATGTATGTAGTAGAGTAGGTATAAAGCATTTGTGTTGTAACTATGGAGCAGTTATATTGTAGCTATGTAGCATTTATGTTGTAGCTATGTAGCATTTATGTTGTAGCTATGTAACATTTATGTCGTAGCTATGTATCATTTATGTTGTAGCTATAAAGCATTTATGTTTTAGCTATGTAGCATTTATGTAGTAGCTATGTAGCATTTAAGTTGTAGCTGTGTAGCCAGTGGCGTAGGCAGGGGGGGGGGTTAGGGGGGGTCATAATCAACCCCCTATAGACCCCTCGGTATATATATAAAGTATGAGGGGGGTGCAAATTGAAAGTTTGAAGGGGGAGGGTGTGTGACCTACTTAGGTCGAGTCATTTTTATTTTGACATTGTATAATTCCTTATATGGAATGATGGTGTAACACCTGGGGTTTTTCCATTGACTTATTAAGGTGTTTGAGACATAGAAATTTTCCATTAAAATCTGATTGAATGATTCTGATCAGATGATTATCCCAACCAATGGCGACATGAGTTGAGGATAACCTCCCCTGTCACAGAAGTCTTTAATTGCACTGCACACTCGCAACACGAGGCAGTTTTTCTTGACCTGGCAGTCTACGGGGCAGTTTTACCTTGTTAAGGCAGCCGTCCATATTGTCCGGCTATAGACTCTGACCATTTGAACGTGAGAGTACTTAAGACCTGTGTGTGCCTTGCTTTCTTCAGTTGATTTAGTCTTCTAGTTTAATATTACTTGTCGCTAAGTAAGTCTAGAAGCTACAGCAGTGTTGTGTGGCCTGTGGCTGTTCTTTTGACAGTGTAGAAATCTGTGATAGTGATTTTTCCTACATTTTGTAAGTTGGTGTTTTGATATTTTATACATTAAATATTTTATCTAGTTCATCTTTGTGTTCTGCCACAACTGAGTTCGCTGATTAAAAGGTCGTATGTAGATTGGATGAGTGTTAATTACAATAATACCACTAGCTTCCCTAGACATTAAATTCGAGCCCTAGTGGGTCGTTGTGTTAAGTGTTCATCCACTTCGGCCGTAAGGCATTTGCATATGACCCCGAAAAAAGAATCCGGGGACGTTCTCCTTCTATTTAGCTGATAGATAGGTTAACGTTACAAAGTGGGGTCTCGCCGAGATTTAATCTGTCGTTCCAGTTGTTGGTTATATCAGTTGAATACTAAGGTTAGTTGGATTTAGTTGTTTTTATATCCAGTAGCGCAGTGTTCTTACAACGCGCGCTCAGGCTAGAGTATCTAGGTCAAATAAGCAGACGTGTCACGTCCTACATTTAGAGGTCAAGTACACGGCCCAACACGGTGTGTTAATTTAAAGAATCTAGGCTTGTTGTGATTTTCAAGTTAGAGTTATGGAGTCTTTTTTGGCTAATCCTACTGTTGAAGATGTAGAAAAGTTGAGTAGAAAAGTTTTGGTTAGTGTTGTTAAGGAATTGAAATTGGATTATTCTGTTACGCAGAAGTCAGAGGTGTTGAGAGATAAAATTGTTGTTCATTTCATTAATGAAGGAGTATTTGATGAAAGTTTGTTGGCTGGTGTGTTGTTCCGCGAGGAGAAAACTCTAGAGAAGGTAGAATTAGAAGCTAGAATTGCTTTAGAGAAGGAGAAAGTTACTTTAGAGAAGGAGAAAGTTGCTTTAGAGAAGGCTTTAAAAGAAAAGGAGTTTGAAACTAAAATTGCTCTAGAGAAGGAGAAAGTTGCTTTAGAGAAACAGGAGATAGAGGCTAAAATTGCTTTAGATAAGAGGAGGTTGGAATTAGAGTTTGGTCAAGTTAGTGATGTTACTTCTCTGGTAGATCCAAAAAAGTTGTCGGTAGGGCAAGTGATTGCCAAATTTGGGAAATTAGTTCCTAAATTTGATGAAACAGATTTGGTCGTTTTCTTTAACTCGTTTGAGAGTTTAGCGAAGACATGTGAATGGCCCGAAACTTCCATTACTGCTTTATTGAGCTCTGTCCTTACTGGGAAAGCTGCAAAAACATACCAGGCACTCTCTCACGACGTTCAAAATAACTATAGTTTGGTCAAGACTGCCATTTTAAAGGCCTACGCACTGACGCCCGAGGCCTATCGGACAAAATTCCGAACACTCCGCAAGTTACCCACACACTCATATGTGGAATTTCTCTTTGAAAAGGAGAAAATATTCTCAAGGTGGCTACACTCTGAGGAAGTTTCTGAGTTTGAGAAACTCAGGTCACTTATCCTAAGGGAAGAATTCCTATCGTCCCTGCCTGAAGAGATACGACTACACATACTGGATAACAAGATAACTGACATCCAGAAGGCTGCTGAGTCGGCTGACACATATATGTTGGTGCATAAGAAACCACCAGTGTCAGGAAACCGCCTCAACCCCGTGCTTCCCCTTTTTGGCAGCAATCATCCTGTTGGCCAACATTTGAAGGCATCACAGTCCAGAGAGAAACCAAGATCAACTCTCAATCGTCGAGCGGTATGCCAGTTCTGCAAAAGGCCTGGGCATCTTGTCAAGGACTGTTACAAACGTCGTCAATATAACAGAGAGGTGGTGCGTACTTCTGCGCACTATGCTCTATCCCCTCAAGCAGCCAGTTCAACTATGAACTCTAGAATTCAAAAGGACTCTAACCCTAAGTGTCCGCAAGAAGGTAGTCAAGTCTCCACACATTATGTGCAGTCACATTTTGACTGTTCTCGCCCCCATCCAGTTTCTTCCGAGTCTACCGATCTCGAGGGATCGAGAAAAGTTGACTTTTCATCTTTTATTGCCGAAGCCATCATTAGCAAACCAGGTGATCCGTTGTCTCAGCGGAATATCACCGTCCTAAGAGACACAGGAGCGTCACAATCACTCCTTTTGAAAAGTTCAATGGACATTACACCAGAGACGAACACCGGAAAGATTTCCATTATCCAGGGAGTGGGGACAAAATCTACTGTCGTCCCTCTACACAAGTTTGCCCTGAAACATCATCTCGTCGAAGGTGAGGTCATTTTAGGGGTGATAGATAGTATTCCTGTCCCAGGAGTACACCTACTTCTAGGGAATGACCTTGCGGGAAGCAAAGTATACCCCTGTACGGTTTCAGACCCTTTGTCAACAGTTCCAGATAATGATAATGAACTGTATCCTGCATGTGCGGTGACAAGAAGCCAGACCAAACAATTGGCTGACACAACGTCTGAACCACACCCACCATCATCGTCAAGAAATTCGACTCCCAAACTGGAGTCTATGCTTCCAGAAAACACAAGTCTGGGCTTACCCCTGAGGATATCTCAGGAAGACATCATTAAAGCTCAACAAGTCGACGCGGAACTCAAAGCAACGGTCGAAAAATCTCTATCATCTGACGATGGAGAATATTTCTCCGAGAACGGCCTCTTCTTTCGTCGCGCTATACCAGTGATTGCCTCACCGGCCGAACCATGGTTGGGTAAAAACCAGCTGTGGGTCCCTCCACCTTATCGGCATGAAATACTTAAGCTGGCACATGACCATCCAATGTCAGCGCACCCAGGTGTCACTAAAACGACGGCGAAGATCAAAGAACTGTTCTTTTGGCCCAAAATGAGAAAAGATGTGTCGCGTTACTGCAGAAGTTGCACGAACTGTCAGTTGGCCGGAAAGCCAAACCAGACAATTCCTAAGGCCCCTTTGAGTCCGATTCCTGTGTTAGAAGAACCTTTTTCTAAAATCGTCATGGACTGTGTAGGTCCCTTGCCTAAAACCAAGGCGGGCAACGAGTACCTACTTACCTTTATGTGTTCAAGTACCCGTTTTCCCGAGGCGATTCCCTTACGGAACATTAAGGCAAAGACTGTAGTCAGAGCCATGACCCGGTTCTTCACTACCTTTGGATTACCTAGAATCGTGCAAACAGATCAAGGCAGCAACTTCACCAGTCACCATTTTCAGGAAGCGCTAGCCAAGCTAGGCGTTACCCACATCACCAGCTCAGCCTACCACCCTCAGTCTCAAGGCGTACTTGAGAGGTTCCACCAAACCCTCAAAACCATGCTAAGGACATTCGCTAACAGTAACACCCAATGGGATGAGTCTGTTCCTTGGATTATTTTCGCCGCGAGGGACTGTGTCCAGGACTCTTTAGGCTACTCGCCTTTTCAACTTGTGTTTGGACATTCTGTCCGTGGCCCCCTGAAGCTGATACATGAACGTTGGACAGGTACCAGTGATCATCCAGTGGAAAACTTCGACGATTTTCACGTTCGACTGAAAGCCGTGTGCGAAATGGCTCACAAGAACTTAAGAAAGGCCCAAGTGAGAATGAAAGGACTGTATGATAAGAGTTCTTGTAAACGAACATTCAATCCAGGCGACAAAGTTCTTGTGCTAGTGCCTAATCTGGACAATGCGTTATCCTTGAGATATTGTGGACCTTTTACTGTGCATTCAAAATTAAGTGATTTGAACTATGTTGTCAATACGCCCGACAGAAGAAAGAAACAGACAGTGTATCATGTCAACTCACTGAAAAAATATTATGATAATTGTAACAATTTTCAATCCACAGCTAAAACTACTTTACCTGTATGTTCAAATGTTTCTGATGATGTGATACATGATAAATTGAAACCCCCAAAATTGGTAAATTCTTCCTTTTTAGATAATTTGAATGTCCACCTTATGCATTTGTCCACAGAGGAAAGCCATAGAGTGTCTCAGTTATTTGAGACATTTCCCTCTATTTTTGGGGATGTCCCCAAAGAAGCGAAGGTTCCACCTCATGATGTAGACGTTGGTGACGCAAAACCCATTAAACAACATCCCTATAGAGTTAACCCGGAAAAAGCTGCTTTGATAAAAGATGAAATTGATTATATGCTCAAGAATGATATCATTGAGCCCAGTTTCAGCAACTGGAGTTCCCCATGTCTCCTAGTCCCGAAAGACGGTGGATCTTTCAGGTTTGTGACCGACTTTAGGAAGGTGAATGCGCTCACCAAAGCTGATTCCTATCCCTTACCTCGGATAGAGGACGTTATTGATAAAGTTGGTCAGGCTAAGATAATTTCCAAAATTGATTTACTTTCAGGATACTGGCAAATCCCCTTATCTGACCGTGCAAAAGAAATATCTGCTTTTGTAACCCCTAATGGTTTTTATAGATACAAACGCATGCCCTTTGGTATGCGAAATGCTGGTCAAACTTTCCAGAGGGTCATTAACTCTGTCATTGCTGACATAGACCAATGTGAGGCCTACATAGATGATATAGTTGTATTTTCTAATACTTTTGAAGAACATATTGTTCAGTTGACTAACCTTTTTAGAAAATTGTCTGAAGTTAATTTTACTGTAAACTTACATAAAAGTGATTTCTGTAAAGCTTCAATTACCTATTTGGGTTATCAAGTGGGAACGAACCAAGTTCGGCCCATTGAAGCTAAAGTAGATGCTATTGTAGGGTTACCACCCCCCAAAAATTGTAAAGAGATCAAAAAGTTCCTTGGGATGGCTGGTTACTATAGACGGTTCTGTCAAAACTTTTCAGCTATTGCTGAACCTCTTACTGCATTATTGAAAAAGGGTGTTGAGTTTGAATGGTCAGATAAATGTCAAGAAGCTTTTTTAACCATTAAGTCATTTCTATCTAATGCTCCTGTTATGGCTGCACCAAATTTCAGCAAGCCCTTTAAACTTGCCATTGATGCTAGCAACTTAGCCATTGGCTCAGTCCTATTTCAAGAAGACAACATGGGAATTGACCATCCCATTGCCTTTTTTTCCAGGAAGTTAAATGAGAACCAAAAGAATTATTCTACTATTGAAAAAGAGGCTTTAGCTTTGGTTTTATCATTACAACATTTTGAGGTCTATGTCTCTTCTTCAACCAATCCAGTCAGAGTGTTTTCTGACCATGATCCCCTGAAATTTACCTCTAAGTTAGGACAGACAAATCAAAGAATATTGAGATGGTGCTTTTTATTTCCAAAATTTTAATCTGGAAATTTCACACATTAAGGGTAGTGATAATGTTGTGGCTGATTGTTTGTCAAGGATGTAAAATCTTGTTACACACATTGATCATGTGACATGCTTTGTGGTTCATTAGGACCATAAACAGGTTTTGTTTGAGTGTCACTCATATGAAAATGAGTGGTGTGAGTTTTGAATTTTTTTCAAAATTCCAATCCTGTTGAATATTTTGTTTATTTTCAGGTGAACCTTAATTAAAGGTGGTTTTTGATTATATGTAATCTTTTATAATAGTATGTCTCATATGGCTCCATTGATATTGTAGCTAGTCATTGAAATAAAGGTCTTACCCTGGCGGGTTTACCACTTTTAATATCCACATGGAAATATTGTAATACCCTTTTTTGAGGGATTTTGATGTATAATTACTTTTTGAAGGGTTACTCCCCTTTCACCAATTGTAAAAGTTGGAGTTACTTCCCTTTTATGTTCAGGGATATTTTCATCTGGTGTTATGATTTTGATTGCCTACATTTGTAAAACATTTTTGTTATTTCATTGCCAGATTGGTTCCTTATGTATGTTTTTGTGGAACCTATCTGTCACTTCCAAAAAGGGAGGGGATGTGACCTACTTAGGTCGAGTCATTTTTATTTTGACATTGTATAATTCCTTATATGGAATGATGGTGTAACACCTGGGGTTTTTCCACTGACTTATTAAGGTGTTTGAGACATAGAAATTTTCCATTAAAATCTGATTGAATGATTCTGATCAGATGATTATCCCAACCAATGGCGACATGAGTTGAGGATAACCTCCCCTGTCACAGAAGTCTTTAATTGCACTGCACACTCGCAACACGAGGCAGTTTTTCTTGACCTGGCAGTCTACGGGGCAGTTTTACCTTGTTAAGGCAGCCGTCCATATTGTCCGGCTATAGACTCTGACCATTTGAACGTGAGAGTACTTAAGACCTGTGTGTGCCTTGCTTTCTTCAGTTGATTTAGTCTTCTAGTTTAATATTACTTGTCGCTAAGTAAGTCTAGAAGCTACAGCAGTGTTGTGTGGCCTGTGGCTGTTCTTTTGACAGTGTAGAAATCTGTGATAGTGATTTTTCCTACATTTTGTAAGTTGGTGTTTTGATATTTTATACATTAAATATTTTATCTAGTTCATCTTTGTGTTCTGCCACAACTGAGTTCGCTGATTAAAAGGTCGTATGTAGATTGGATGAGTGTTAATTACAATAATACCACTAGCTTCCCTAGACATTAAATTCGAGCCCTAGTGGGTCGTTGTGTTAAGTGTTCATCCACTTCGGCCGTAAGGCATTTGCATATGACCCCGAAAAAAGAATCCGGGGACGTTCTCCTTCTATTTAGCTGATAGATAGGTTAACGTTACAGGTGCAAATCAAAAGTCTGAGGCGTGGGGGGGGGGGGGTGCAAATCGAAAGTTTGTTGGGTAAAAATTGGAACCCCCCCCCCCCTTGAGACGATCCTGGCTACGCCACTGTGTGTAGCCAAATGTAGCGGTTACGTAGCATTTATGTAATGGCTCGTCAGCTGGGGACAGCAACACATCTAGGAGAGATAACTCCGAAACCAAACAGGAGTGGAGCCCCTTAATAGCCGATAGGATTACCTTCTCTGGTTTCGTTTTTGCAGTTCCTGCGACACTGCTGATTCCAAGCTGTACAGGTAACGTCCTGTCCTTTGGGTATATGGGAAGTGTGGAGGGAGGGGGGGGGGGTCTGATACACGGGCAACATCTGACTCTTCTCAACATAGGGCCCAAGCTTTGTGCTTGGATTTCCTATACACAATCCTTCAATCATCTATTCCATATGTAGCATTTAAGTGCTAGTTATGTATCATTCATGTAGTGACTAATTAGCAATATACTTATCGGGTACTTATAGCTTTCATCGACAATTTAACTAGTGCCAATCTATTTATAGATATTTGATCATGTTTACAGTGTCTGTTTTTTTTCCATGGTGGGATCAGTGTTAAAATTAGAATAGGAGTCACGTGACAACTATATAACATAAATAAACTTTTCCTGCGTATTTTATTAGTGGCCGTTACATTTTTTAAGAGCAGCACTTAAGTCAAGACTGGGTTTGTGTTTTGATATTAAATATGTTTTTAGGGCCGAATCCACTTGTGAAAGTCAAATCTGAAACTCCTGTCCGCCTCAGCTAGGCTGAACAATATAAACATTTATTACACATTGAATAATTTTTTTAGATCTAGACCCAACTCATCTAGTAGTTACACCTATAATCCTGCCCGTTCACAGAATGAACAATAAACATTTATTACACAGTGAATACATTTTTTAGATCTAGACCCGACTCATCTGGTAGTAGCAGTAGTAGTTACACCTATAATCCTAGCCGTCCACAGACTGAATAATTAATATTTATTACACATTGAATAAAAAAAATACTAGCTCTAGACCCAACTCAACTGGTAGTTTATAATTACATCTATAATGATGTCCGTCCACAGACTGAACAATAAACATGAATTACGCAGTGAATAAAGTTTTTAGAGCTAGACCCGATTCATCTAGTTGTTACACCTATAATCATGTCCCTCCACACACGGAACAATAAACATGTATTAGGGGCCTACACATTGAATCAAGTTTTTAGATCTAGACCCGACTCATCTAGTAGTTACACCTATAATCATGTCCCTCCACACACGGAACAATAAACATGTATTAGGGGCCTACACATTGAATCAAGTTTTTAGATCTAGACCCGACTCATCTAGTAGTTACACCTATAATCATGTCCCTCCACACACGGAACAATAAACATGTATTAGGGGCCTACACATTGAATAAAGTTTTTAGATCTAGACCCGACTCATCTAGTTGTTACATTTATAATTATGTCGGTCCACAGACTGAACGATAAACATTTATTACACATTGAATACTATTTTTAGATCTAGACCCGACTCATCTACTAGTTACACCTATAATCATGTCGGTCCAGACAGTCTATATAATAAACATTTCTTCCACCTTTAAGATAACAGCTGCAAGAGATTATCACATTGTTTATAAATCTCGCGGAGGTGCGGCAATTTAATGAAATACACGCAGGAGGTGGATTGATTAACAATTTTTTTTCAGACATTTTTCCACGGTGATTGAGTGGTGCACTTGAATTTCATGGGCCAAAGGTATTGGTTAAGGAATACATCTTCTGTATAAATTATACATTTCTCCTATTACGATGGTGGGGGGGGGGGGGTTTAGGTGTATGTACAAGGGGGGGGGAGCAAAGATGCCTGAAAGAAACTGTTTACTGCATTTGTCCTCCCCTCACTTACCCCACCCTGGCTGACGGGATCCTTTAATACATAAATATAATCTTAAATACGCTCTATTAGAATTTGTTTAAAGTATAACAAGTTTAAGAGGAGAATGATTTAAGCTCTAGCCAATGTTATCCAACTCTGAATAACTCTAACCATAAACCTATGCGTATTGCATTACCGTCGACTATCATGTAGAGGCTAATAGGCTCTCGTATATACTGGGGTTTTTTGTGAACTTAGCTTATGAAGGTATTACCTAATGGGTGGTCAGCCCATTATGTGGCTCTCTATCTCATCACATCTTCAGTTCATTATGTAGCCATCCATCTCATCACATCATCAGTTCATTATGTGGCCATCTATCTCATCACATCAGTTCATTATGTGGCCATCTATCTCATCACATCATCAGTTCATTATGTGGCCATCTATCTCATCACATCTTCAGTACATTATGTGGCTCTCTATCTCATCACATCTTCAGTTCATTATGTGGCCATCTATCTCATCACATCATCAGTTCATTATGTGGCCATCTATCTCATCACATCATCATTTCATATGTGGCCATCTGTCTCATCACATCATCAGTGCATTATGTGGCCATCTGTCTCATCACATCATCAGTTCATTATGTGGCCATCTATCTCATCACATCATCAGTTCATTATGTGGCCATCCATCTCATCACATCATCTGTTCAATATGTGGCCATCTATCTCATCACATCAGTTCATTATGTGGTCAGCTATCTCATCACATCAGTTCATTATGTGGTCAGCTATCTCATCGCATCATCAGTTTATTCTCTCTATCAACCTATCAGTTCCTAGAAACCTCGATGACACTGTGGTCAAAACGAGGCAGATAGTGTGCGATTAACCACAACAACAAATTATATCCTGTTTGACAACAACATGAAACGAAATATGCCGCGTGTTCGCTAATAGATCTCAAGACTAGCACATCTTTGTTCTGCGACTGGGCGGTGTTGATTTTAATTTGTATCGATATTGCAGCCCCAGCAGTGAAAATTTCTTTAGCCTTATCTAACCTTAGTATTTACCCCAGTTTTATCTGGAGAAAAATCGTGATGCGAGTCTTTTGTGAGACAATACAGAAGAATTACCAAATACGCATACGTAAATCCATATCACTGTATCCTTGTTTATTTAATCCTTTGATCATCCATATTCCTATATCCATGCTTATTTAGACCATTGACCATCCATATCACTGCCTCCTTGTTTATATAGTCCATTTGCGTCTTCTTTTTTTAGATTTTTATATCACTAAATAATCCCTTTAAAATAGAGGCCTATTTATGTACTGAAACAACATGAAATTACATAAATATTTGTGTTTGATCCACGTCCATAAAGTTAAATTGATGTTTATTTAGTGTAATCATCCATGGAGTTACTGCTGCCTCGTCTAAGAAAAAAAAAATAGCATATCAAAACAAATAAACATACCGACTTCTATAAATAGCTGTCTCGTGCTGAACTACCCGGATGAAGCTCTTCTAATCTATACCCCATTGGGCCGTAACAAGTTATATACATCAATATACGCGACTCATTACATTTCACTCCATTACACCATCGTTAACTTTCGTAACTTCTTTATCACGATTAGATGGCACTTGATGTAAACATAGAGATTCTTGTCAGCGTATTTTAGCACTTGAAAACCTTTTAAAACTCTTTTTTAAATGCTTTTTTAATGATAAAAATGAAAAAAAAAACGCGTTTACGAGGGGGATTGGTTAATTAATTAACACATTGCACGACTGATGCTTAACAGAAAAGCATTACGTAACATTAAGATTTGTAAGCACGTGGGGTGAGGGGGGGGGGGAACCTGGTTGATAAAGCTAATCTGTCCTAAACAGGATCTTATCATATGCGATGAACAAGTCACTTAACTCTGTCTTATCCTTGGGTGACCACGGGCAGTCGCGAACTTTGACCTCGTGACAAGTGCATCATACAAACCTTGTAAAGTAAAAATATCTTTCAGACCTAATGATCTATAGTGCAGAAGAAGTAGAGTTCATGTGTTTTTTGCTATTACCTCGGCATATGAAGAGATGGTGTGGTCAGCATCATACCCAATTGCCTTTACTTTCCCTAACGTCAGTCAGGTACCCATTAGAGCTAGGTGGACTCAAGGACGTTCTGATCCGAACTGTACACCTTCGGGCTGGTAGTTTACCGCTCGACTACCCGACCACGCCGTCCCATATAAATTGATAATTTATGTTCAAACTTTGTCCAAGTGACGTATTCTTTGTTTTTACTTTACCCAATTATACAGAGTAAACACATAAATTAAAGACCCAACCTCAAGTCATAAAATAAACATACTTCAAGCGTAAATACGCGTTTCTATCTTTAATTTAATTAAATAACAAATTTTCACACACACACACACACACACCTCCCAGTGAAATTAGAACCCCCCCCCCCCACCCCCTATCCCACCATATGGACATGACGTGCCCTCTATATGACTTGGCACCTGCTGTGTGGGGGTAGCGAAGAGTGGGGTAAAAAAAAAACCACTGAGGAGTTGCGCAGCTTGGCCTTGCTCTGAAGATCACATTGTTCGCGTTTTCAGCCAGGTACATTCACCCCCAGAGGCGGGCCAGCATTCTTAGTGTCCTAGATGTAGCATTAGGAGAAATTCCTTTGGGTCTCTTAAGAAATTTGTTTTTTTAGAAGGAGCGGCTTAGTGGTATGGGGGAAAGGGGCAGATTTATTACCGCGAGAGTTTATTTAACAGAAGTACGTAATTATTTTTTTTGCGAACCTGCAATTTCAAACATATTCAATATTTGAAAAGATGTGATGCCTCGATACGTTCCTTACATAATTATATCCAATTCACAGTTTAAATTGACGGCAAAGGTGTGTGTGTGGGGGGAATGATCCTAAATGGCATC
The DNA here is from genome assembly GCF_028476545.2 of Physella acuta. Lineage (NCBI taxonomy): Eukaryota > Metazoa > Mollusca > Gastropoda > Physidae > Physella > Physella acuta. The sequence goes on from NW_026732808.1 coordinate 45,418, forward strand.
ATATCACCACTAAGAACTTATGTAGGATAATATTACTAGGTATAGAAGACAGTAAATAGTAACAGCCCACTCTCCGGGTATATGGTCAACAGTGTTTCTTCCAGACTTTTTTTCTCCGGGGGTGGGGGGGGGGGGGGCACTCGATATTTTTGGGGAGGGGGGGGGCGGACACTGGTAAAAGTATATATTTTCTATATAAATTTCCATTTCTTCGGGGGGGGGGGGGGGGGGTTGCGGTAGACTTTCTTCCAGAATGCCCGGAATAAAACACTGATGGTCAAATCAGCTGGTGAGGACCAACATGTGAATGACCAATGAGAGCAACTTATTCACATGATAAACCTGATTTAAGATGGTTTGGGCAATGAACATTAAGTAATCTAGAACTGATCGTCTTGCACTCTACCACTCAACCACGCCGCCCATGAAACAACATGAGTGCTAACAAAACTTTTTTTCACAAATCTATTATCACGTAACCTACTCTACTTTCATTATCTGTCCTTGTTTTGCTTAAAATACGAAGGTCTGCTGTAGGCTATAGGCCAAGCAAAACCAGTTGTTTTTTTCTGCCTACATTTTACATACAACCAACGTCTCGTGTGTTATTCTCCTGTGTTAGATGTACTTGTATGATACATTGTTATATATCATAAGACCCCGTCAATTATTTATTAATACCATTGTCAGTTGGGATGATTACATTGTTTTCCCTCGATTCTACTCAACACAGGTCCCTTACTCACAAGAGAGACCTACAATATGTAATGGGTATTTCCCAATTTTCTATTTATAGATGTGTGGGTGTCGAATGAGGACGGGGTCAATTGAGGTCTATTCGGAGGTTTCTTTACCTTCTCCTCCGAACTCGATTTCACTTTGTTTGCTAGGCTACTTCCAGTACGATTAAAGTTTAACTCTAAATATAAGATAAAAAAAAAGTCTGCTCCCAAAATTTTGCTCTTCAAAATATAAACGGAGAATCTATTGCGTTGATAAAATCGAGTCATTTATCTTAAAACTTGTATCTCTGTCTAAAGCTAATTCTGGAAAGGGACGCCCATAGTGGACGTGAGGCTATTATTGCTGATTTGTGGCGCCCTCACTAGACGAGCCCTATTGGTACAACGTTACACTTCCAGAGTTTCTTCCAGACATCTCTTCGGGGGGGGGGGGGGGGGGGGGGGGGGCGTTCTGCCGCCCCCTCCCGAAGAAAGTCAACCGCCCCCCCCCCCCCCCGCCGAAAATTTCCAGTGCTCCGCCCCTTGGAGAAAAAAGTCTGGAAGAAACACGTCTAAGTCATCCCCCCTGTGTGTGAAATGACTTATAGACTACCCTAACTTGTAAAAACATATCAAAACGTCAACCAACCAGCACCCCGCCCCTCCCCAGTCGAAATAAAATAAAAATATGAATTATAACCAGTGTCATCCGTTTCACCCCCCTCCCCGCCCTAACTCACCCCACACGAATGTTTTTAAGCGCACCCCGGAAAGAGATCCTGCCCATGAGGCCTGATAAAGTTTTTAACAGCAACGAGAACAAATGATCGTCAGATCTTTCTTCTACTTTCAGTTTGTCACATCTTTGTGTTATTCGATTTGCCTTCTTCTGGGGGGGGGGGGGGCTAGGAAGTCTACTCTACCGCACCCCCGCCCCGAATTTAAATTTAAAAAATACTCTAAACAGCGTCCCCCACCCACGGAAAATTTAGAGCGCTTTCTCCCCCCCCCCCCCCCCCCCCCTCGCAGAGTTTCTTCCAGGCATCTCTTCGGGGGGGCCGAAGCCCCCCCGAAAAATTTTTACCGCCCCCCCCCCCCCCGAACGAAATGAAATTTATATAATTTATATAGAAAATATATACTTTTAACAGTGTCCGCCCCCCCCCCGAAGAAAATTTACCGCCCCCCCCCCCCCCCCCCCCGAAGATTTCAAGTGCCCCCCCGGAGAAAAAAGTCTGGAAGAAACACTGGTTTTATGTCAGTGTCTTAGTGTCTTATGATGCATCGTCACGTTCAGTAAACTATTTTACCAAGTTAAGGTCTACTGACTTTGAAAGGACGCGTACTTTATAGATCCAGATGGTAGGTAATTGAATGTAGAATATATAAAATCTCTAGGCCTACATTGAGACCACTCGGTAGGCCTAATGTGTAAAGTTGTCCTAAGTTTACTGCAAGTCAGACAGCGAATGGGGTGCAATGTGTGTCGCTAGTTTCCGGGTTGGGCTCTCGCTCGCGGTTGGCTAGCCTATGTTGTTTAGTAGATCCACCAGTACCAAAGTGAGGATACAGTCAGTGATACTAACTTTGTCACAACTTTTTGGAAAATGGTTTAATGTTGTTTATGTTTAGGTAGAACTACTTAGATTCTAGTAAGTAAACTGCTGTAGATTATTAGTATACATTAGTTAGATATAGATTTAGAATCTAGATCTATCATTCTAGTCTTGTTAATTAATTACTAGACTCCTAAAAATGCCTAAAATTGCTAAAATAGATACTTTTTTAGATACTAGATCTAGTTAGTAGTAGATAGGCCTAATAACTTAGTAATAAGTAAATAGTATAGGGCCTATAATATATAATAGTTAAAGTTTAGTATATATCTAAGTATAACACTATAGTAAATAGGCTGTAGGCCTATAGTGTTTATATTTAATAATAGATCTACATCTAGATCTATATAGTATATAGGGGCCTATACTATTAACTGTGCACACTTTAAAACTATCACCCTGGTGGGGGTGGGGTGACACCAACTGCGAAATTTACCGAGGAAAAAGGTTCTTGTTAAATATTGTGAAAAAAAATGCTTTTTCCACTTAATAGGTGGATTAATATATTGACATTATATTGTGTGCACCAATTGACAATTGACCCATTTGGGAAAATGGGAGGTAGGTGACACCAATGGACACGAGCGAGAAAACTCTCAAAGGTATTTGAGAGGTGTATAAATTAGTTTAAAAATCAGGCACGGCGTAGTTACAATTAATATGGTTATAAAATCCTGTCTGTCTGGTTTATTTCGGACTTTACTAAAGATTGGTTCTATTTGATGTTTTAAAAATTTTCGGTAACTAATTGAAAATTTAAAAACAAGCCAAAACAATTTGGTTTTCACGTGTAATGGCGACATAAACAATGGCATCCTGCTATTGGATAGGCCGACATTGATTTTATTGTACACATTGTAAGCTAAAAATAGAAAACTAGGTAATGGGGTTTTTAATTTGCATTGTTATTTAAAAACTTGATCTGCAAAGTTTTGTAAACAAATAGTTATCGATCACTAAGTTACTGTACAGCCAATCAATATTTGTCTTACGAAAGTGAAACATCCGGTTTTAACTTAGGCTTGATGAAAATAAATAGAAATGTAGCCTTAAACTCAACAAATTATTTTCAAGTTCTCTGGATTTACAACTTTTATAGCATTTATTCTAAAAATATAAAATTTCTAAATTAATTTTAGGCTTAAGTTTTTATTTTTTATTTTTTTTTACGGTCTAAATCTAAAAAGCACGTTTTTATTCCATGACAACAACACTATGGAAGGAATCTCGTCAACTCGCTTGTCTCCATTACAACTATATATGTACAAGCATTTCTATTTTTTAACTTACAAATCTAAAATTGATACATAGTAAGAGGCAAGGTTAGGGCAGGGAGAGTGGGGGTGGTCACCCTGGTTGCCTAATGTGGGGGGGGGGGGGGGGAATGTGTAGGCCCCTGGTGCTGTAATGTGTTAGTACATAATCAAAATCCCAGGATTTTTAAAAATTTGTAAAAAAAATAATTCATTCAAATTATTATGTACTAGTGGGTGCTTAACAACTTCTAAATAAGGTGCTACGTACTGCTATATACTGCTATTTGTTATTTCCAAACACGGAGCATGTATAATTCCTTCTAGTTTTCAAAATGGTTAGCTTCAATATGATAATTGTTTTTCCTTGAAAAGGAATAACCAATAGTTCTGGCAGACATGCCTACCATCCCGCCAAAAGCTGAATTGTTCCGCTTGTTTAAAAAAAATCATTTCCAGTTCCACCATCCTGTTTTTGTCAAAGTTTGTCCCGCTTTTTGAAAATAAATTAATTAATAAAGAAAAGTAATAACTCTTAATTTATATTTTATATAGCATACAAAGCCTTCAGCATTTGTTGTTCTTATAGCCTAGAACATAGCAATGCAGCAATAATCAAATCAATAAAGTTATGTCAAAGCTCTGGTTTTTTATTGGGGATGGGGGGGGGTGGTCTCAGGTAACTGGTTAACATTTTTTTTTAAATGTATGCTGACATAAACCAGTATTTAAATGTATCCTAAAGACTAGTTTTATATAACTAGAAGCCGACTAATATCATTAGACTAATTTTTTATTTTTTACTTAGTAAAGTAGTGTCAGCATGTATGTTCCTCTTTTTAGCTTCAAATTCCTCTTTTTAGGCATGACTGTTCCTACTTTTGGCTGTCAGGGGTAGGCATGTCTGTAATCTGGTTGTAACTTGAATTTTTAAAATTTCCTTTGATAATATGGATACATAATTCTAAAATCATTCAAGTGATGATCTTTTTAAGTAAGTCAAGTTGAATTTTCTTGATTTTTTTCACAATCAGCTATTTTCTCATTAAATTTCTTCTTCTTGTTATTGATTGTGATTCTTAAATTTAAAAAAAAAAATTTCAATCATGCATCTCATGTCAGCTAAAATTGCATTCTTTATTTAAATATTTTGACATGACTTAAGCGTTCCGTCTACCGATTGATTGTATCACAACACTAATAGGTTCAAATAACAAATAGTATTTAGGGTTTGATTGTATCACAACACTAATAGGTTCAAAAAAACAAATAGTATTTAGGGTTTGATTGTATCACAACACTAATAGGTTCAAATAAAATAGTATTTAGGGTTTGATTGTATCACAACACTAATAGGTTCAGGTAAAATAGTGTTATTTTTCTAAACCATTTACTGTTAAACCGAAGCGGAACTCCAACTAAACATTAGTAGTATTTTTGTTTTTTTTCCAGGCTTGATGGAATGAATAAAACCTGAAGTGGCTACAGTTGGATATAGCACCTTACCACAAGCCCCTGTTGAAGGAGTTGCTATGAAGATGTGGATCCTCTGCTTGGCTGTGTTGCTGCATCTAGTGTGCCCAGCTGCTACAACTTGCAGCTTGGTTATATTGGATGAAAATGGCAAAGTATATATAACTTGTTTTTACTGTTTGTATACAAACTTAACTATTACAATTACCTCTTTAAAAATAGATTTATATATAATTTTTTCAGTCTAACCTGGGTATATTTTTTCTTTATTTTTATGGTGTTGTTTATGTAGATTATATATGTAGTGTAATAAGCCCTATTTATTTTATTATTTAAATTTATGCATTTCTTTCTCAGCTTACAAACAGCACCATTTGTCTTGAAGAATATGGCACTAGTAGTAAGTCTAGATTTTATGAGTTAATCTCTTATAAAAAGCTTTAAGACTTGACTTGTTAACCAAAATGTTTTATTTTTTTATATTAACATATTTCATTAGAACTAGTTTTTTAAAATACAAAGTGACATAGCAAAAACTAGTATGTTCTTAAACTGTACAAACTAAACTAAATTAAAACTGTAAAGAAAACCTTACCAACTAAATTAACATTTTCAGATTGCAGTGGCTTTGTAAAGAAAACCTTACAAACTAAATTAAAATTTTCAGATTGCATTCAATTTGTAAATACATTCAACACATCTTTTCTGCCACCTGGATATTTGGAGCAACAACTGGATGTACAGAAACCAGCTCAGATGGACCTCATTAGCCTTAACTCTAATACCACTGACAACTCCGGAGTACAGTGGATAGTTCCTGGAATGTCAGTGAGGTGGAACCCCCCTATAACAGGTTATTATAATCTATGTATGTTTAGAGTTACCATGGTAAAACATAGGATTGATAACCCAAAAGTTCCAAGAACTTTCTGGCTACTGGTTCTATACCTGATTTGGGTATCAAAAACTAAAGGTGGTACAACATAAAATTTGTTTGTTTTAATATATTGAAAGATTACTGCTGTATAAACTGGTGGGAAATGTATAAATTATTTACTCTAATCTTCTTAATTGGACAATATTGCATGTTCTTTTCTCACCGTTTTAAAGTATTGTAAGGTATTGTTTTATTGAGTTTTCTGGTTGGACTACATAAACAAGCCCTATGAGTTCAGTTATAACATGTTATGTGTAATATTTAAAAGCATTTTATAATATTTATTGTGTGGGACACAAATATGGTGAACACTTACAATCTGCTGTTGGACTTTGTTCATGAAAAAATAATTTTACTAACTTATTCTTTGACAATATCCAGACAATTCTCAACATGAATTAGAAACCTCAAGTGATCAAGTTCCAGGATATGTTTTATTGGACAAATTTTATTGTACACGGTTGACACTCAAATTTTAGTTAGACCTCATTTAGCTGAAAAGTCCCAAAGCATCTAAGGACAGTCTAATGATGAGTGTGCTCATCTCCCAATATTTCATTATCTACTCTTGTCAGAACAATTTTGACAATACCTGACCATTGATAAACAAACTGCCTACATCCAATCTTTTGAAAGCAACTAATTCAAATGTTCATTAATTTACTTAATCCTCTATTGAATTTTCAGGCTCTGCAAAAAATGCTTTGGAAGGATACCTCCTTACCTGGGATGCCTTGAATCAAGGTGTTAGATGCAGGCTTTTTAAGTTTGACAAAAACCATGCTGATAAATTGAGGAATGTGAGTAGCTTTGTTTTAGTACACTAACAACTTTTCTGTAATTTTTTATTCTGCCGTTTAAAATTATACAAATGCAAATTCAATAAAGTTGCGTTATTCAATTTTAAGAAACTCATTTGATTTTCCCCTTGTTAGTACGTAAACAAAAGCTTGATTCTATAAATGTTTTGCATTTAAGTATTTAAGAAGTTACAATACATTTAAGCCTCATAATTTTGCAGATAAAAAGCATAGTGTTCAAAATACTTTAAGTACTATATATAGTGTATCTTATAGCTATATCTTCTTTTGAAAGTTTATGTCACATTGTAATGTCACCAAAGCTTGACTTAGATTTTTAAAAAACTCACTGGTTTGATGGGAATAGTTGAAATTCCATAGCAAAATTTCAGACAGATGTTTGGATTAATTACCTTTTAATTGGAATATAGTTTCAATAATGCTAAGTAAATAAATTTCTGTGTATGGTTATTGAAAAATTAATTCATTCTTTTGACATCAACGTTCAGTCTAAACTGTTTTGTGAGTTAATGTGAAGCCTTTTTTTCCAGCTCAACTTTAAGTACAACATAGCTTCTTTACCTCCAAGTGCAAATTTAACTTTCCGAATATACAGCATGCCTCCGCCTGAACCAAATAAAAAGGATGATAACAACTTTTTTGTTTCAATGCGAGCAACAAGTTCAACTGGAAATAGTAAGTGATCTACAGTTTTTTTAAAAAGATTTTTTGTAAAATCTGCTAAAGTTAAACTCAAGTTTTAAGAAATTTTTAAGATGGTGGATCCTTGAAATACATTTCTTCATGTTGAAAAAAGTTTTTGCATTAATTCTTTGTATGCTGGTTCTTTTATGTCATACCTGACAGCTATTTGAGTCAATAATTTTACAGGCTTTAATTGAATAGATTGCCCAGTCAAATTACTTGCTGTGAATGCAGTTTTTGATTGGAGCCCACTTCTCTTTTGTAACTCAACTATTCATATAAATTTCTAATTTTTTTTTTAAAGAGCTGTATTCTGAACCTGGCAAATGGTCTCCAACTGTTTCTGTCAGAACTTACAGCTATGGTAAAATAGATGTGAGGTTCACTCTGTCACCTATAAGTTATAATCTCACAAATTTTCAAGTTCTACTCATGAAAACAAGCGTTGATCTGAACAACTACTTTAAAATGGAACGCTACACTGGAGAGGTGTGTTTGAGCCCGTCACTTTGTTTCACTACTCAAGTTAATTGTAATTTAATATTGATCGCTATGCACATAGTAATTATTTATATAAACAAAGACTTAAAAATGCATTAACTTTATTCAAAACAAATTTTTGTTTTCAGTTGTATACGCCAGATATTTCAGAGGGTTTAGTATCTTTTGATGGTTTGGAGTCTGATTTCTATTCTGTGATTGTAAGTATGATAATTGTTTTCAGAGATATATTTGTGTGGCAGAGTTAGTTTTTGTTCCTGAAAAATCTGCGGGCTCTTAAAGAGGTTCTTGATCTCTGAAAAAGGTTGTTCTTTGTAATTTGTGTTATCAATTGCTATGTTTAGAAACATTACATTATAATCATTAGAGAACTTCCCCCTTGTTTATATTTATTAATACCTAAAACGTGAATTTGTAACATTGAAGTATAATTTTCACCAACTACAAGAGAAACATTGAAATGAATAAAAGGCTGCCGACTAGCTACACTCTGTTGACACTCCCTACACTGCTTACACACTCCTTCGTTCACACTACTTCCATGCCTACACACTTTCGTATAGACATCTACGTCACAGTGGTAAGAATTAAGTATGATAATAAGATGTACTTGCAATGTTTTTTTATTCTTACTTTAACTATTTGCAGGTGAGAGTAATTGATACCTACCCAAATGATAAAGAAAAGTGTTACTGCTGGTTAAATGATGGAGACAAATATTGTGCCAATACCTGTGGTACTACCAGAACTGAAGCCTTTTATTTAAATGTCACAGGTAGGAGAATTTTGAGAAATTACACACAATAGAGTTCGAGAGTTGTATATCAAAAGGTATTATGACAATAGTCTATGTTGCAGACATATTTCATTTTTTTTTTTAAATTAAATTTTGAGGGATTGTATGACATTTCTATTTGTTGAATTTAATAAAAACTAAATAGTTTTTTTTTAAGTTATATATTTTGGTATTGTCGATTCAATTTTTCTAATGTTACCTCATAAATTGGTTCTACTCAAATATTTATGCAGTAGACGGATAAAATGCTAATATGGTAGCATCAAAATATAATTTTTATTTTTGCTTACACTTGCGAAAAATATTTATGAAAGCACTTTTTAAGTCAGAATTATCATTAAATTTGAATGTATAATGTGTTGTTTTTTTTAAAGTTTGACACAAAAGTAGTACCTTATTACAAATGGCATCTTTTTTTTTTTGTCAAATAATAATTTTAAATGCACAGAAACACCACCAACCTCAAGTGTGGCAACACCACCACCCTCAAGTGAGGCAACACCACCACCAACAAGGGACACACAGACAACATCAACTCTTGGGCCAAGCCCTCCAGCAAATGAAGGATCAAGTTTAACTGAACAAGAGAAAATTATCATTGGCGTGTGTGTAGGATTAGTCCTCTTCTTTATTGTTGTAATACTGCTGTTGTGCTTGATAAACAAACTATGCCCGCTCTCAAATATTAATTTTGGTAAGTTTAACATACAAATAAACTTAGTAATATTTTTGTTACCTAGTTTAATCTATTAAACTTCTATTAGTTAACATTTTACAATGTTTTTATGTCTTAGGCTGTATTTTTGTTTTTCTTTTTTTCTATAGTGAAGTCTTGCTTACAACGGTTCGACAACAATAAAAAATGGAAACCATCATTTCAGCAGACGAGTAATCTAGATAATGGAAAGTTTACAGTTACTGAGCCAGTAATTAGTATGTTACTTTATTATTTTTAATTAGTCACACTTATGAATTTTCTGAGTATGTTTTTATGTTATTGTTTATCTTTCATTTCATTTTTTATTTTATGCTAGCTTTTTTTTTTTAAATCAAACTAGCAAGTATACTTTACTAACTTCTACTTAAGCTTGAATTTTTTCTTTTATTCAAAAGTTGGTAATTTTAAATTTTATGCATTTGACTTTAATTATCATGTTCAAAAATTAAAACCTTTTAAATGCCATTTACAGAAATGCCAGCGCTAAAGAAAAAGAGTGTCTACATCATGTCTGCCATGGATCACAACAAACACGATCAACTGGTCAATTCTTTTGTGGTCTTTCTTGAGGTAACCTAAGGATTAATTTAAAATATTTATCATCGTACAATTTACATTTCAGAAGTTAGTCTTGAAAAGAAATCAGATTTCAAACATTCTTCAGAGTTAAATTTCCAAAACTCAAAACCGGCCTAGATATTTATTAGCTTTACAGTTGCTGAATGGTTTCTAAAGTTTTATTAACTCTTTAAGACCGTAACAATGCTCCCAGCTGTTGGCCCACTAGCCTGCCATACCTTAACTACGCTCCCAGCATCAGATATTTATTCCTTATTTAATCCGTTGTTTCTCTGAACCCAAATTTTTAATCATAAATCTAGGTCATGATATCATTAGTTCAGCCATGTTTCAGTGTATTTACTTGTAGTTTTCTCATTGGTTTCATATTGTATTCTATAGAATGTTTTGTTGTTGTAAAACCACTAGCAAAAGGCCATTTTTTTAAAAAACTGCAGAGTGCCATTCAGCAGCCGTGTCTAAATGTGTACATCGCTACATTATAAAATTAACCAAAATTAAAGTGTTTGTTAATACTAATCCAATTCATGATTTATTTTTTTTAATAATGGATGTACTTTTTTCTATGAATAAGATTAATAACTCATGAAAATTAATTCTAATCATTAATTTTTCCGACAAGCGTATTTTTTTTAAAGGTATTGAAAAAAAATTTGTTGAAAAAATAATTCAGGTAAAATGTAAAAATAATTTTGGGCTTAAAGATTATGGCCTTTAAAATCCCATCTCCTTATTTAAATATGTATTCTAAATTCAGCAATATTCAATATATGTATGCTTTAGTTATTACAACTCTGTTCTGTTTGTAGCTTAATTGTGATTTTTATTTCTCTTCCCAGAGACATTGTTATTGCGATGTTATCTACCCTCCTCATGCTACCCTGAGTGAAGGAGCCTATGCCTGGTTTATAAAAAACATTGAAACTGCTGAGAAAATTATTTTAATTGATTCCTTGGGCGCATTAGAGGAAGCAGACATTCATTTGAAAAACTCATCACGTAAAAGACATGACCTAGGACCAGAAGGGTTGCTATTTTCCTTGGCATTGAAGCACATTTTCATCAAAGGCATGGACAATGTAATACCTATCCATTTTGACAAACAAGGTTGCTCCAAATATTTGCTGAAACCACATTCTTATAAAATTCCAGAAGAGTTACCCATGTTTTTAAAAGAACTGCATTCTCTTGATGGAAAAATAGCCTCTACTGGTGTTTACACTGTAAGTATTTATTTTCTTTGCATATACTTTATGGATAGTTATATTTTAGAGTAACATTAGCAAATTCCATTTTGTATCTTTGTTGAAATTTCCCATAAACTAGCTCTGGGATAATAAAAAAGTATGGCTAAAAATAGATTTAAATAAATAATTTTATTTCTAATTAATTGCTTTAATTAAAGTTTATTACAGATTTTACTTTTTAAAATGTATATACTATGCATGAATTTTTATTCATAGTAATATTTTAAATTAATCTCATTCCTTCAAATTTCAGAACTTCTTGCCTATGTGCAAAGAAAACATCCAAAATTTACCAGAGGGAAAGAATCTTTTGTCTGCCATTCAGTTATCAAAATCATACGAGGCTGACAACCCAGACTGGATAAAACATGTGTACACTGATCGTACATCTCCAACTGCTCCACCATTCCAGACCATGATTTCAGCCTCTGGCGACTCTGGTAACTACTCTGATCTGGACAGGACTTCATCTGTGTCCACTCAAGATCTGACCATCTCCGGCCCTACAAGCCCAACATCAGATTTTGAACAAATCTGTTTTTCACCGGACAGGGAACTAGAGCTGAGCATTTTTACTGTTTGTACAGAATTTCCTCAACCACCACAGCCTTACATTGCTGATGATACATTCAGTCAAGCCGTGGCTAAAATCAACAGGGAAAGTGCCGAGGATTTTGACACTGTAACTGAAGTAACGTCCTATTCAGTTGATGGTCAAAGAATTATTGCCCCATGCACAGTGTCAACAACTGGGGATGATTTGAGCACCTGTTTCAGAGCTATCAACCAACAGTATGAGAACAATGCCCAGTCCATCAATCAAGATGGCTGGCAGTCCATCAATCAAGATGGCTGGCAGATTCAGAATAACGTCTAAAAGTGTGAAGTTTTGAATCTGTTGTTCTCCTGTTAAAACAAAAACAACTTCAGTGAGTGAACTGTGTCTGTTGGATTTCTTAACTGGTGTTACCAATAATTGTAGAGGTAAAGGAAGGTAACTGTGGATTGGACAGAACACAAACTCTGATCATCTACTAACAAAGTAGATTAGGAGATAAAAAATACTATGGATATGCATAAAACAATGGATTTTACTATTGTAAATGGATTATAGAAGACATACAAATTTAAGATAATTTTTAAAAAAAAACATCTTCTTTTACTATCCTTACAGTTGTTAAATTTTGAAATTGTTTGTCTTTAAATTAAATAATTGTAGAGCATATGTATTTTATTACTTATAATGCATGCCATTATCTTAAGAACCACATATAATAATTGCAAGCATGTGGCACTGAAAGCTGCATTCTTTTTCTTATTGGAAGTAAGAAAATTCATCTAGGTATCTACTTTAGATCTGTGATCTGAACAAGTTAGATTAAAATACAAACAGTGGATCTGTTTGTTTATTCAGCTCCGTTATCTTTTCTGTGTAACAAGCAAGTAATTGCACACAAACCAAAACTGATCTGGTGAAACGCAACCATGTTTGCTTCGACAGCCTCCAGAGAAATTAAAATGTTTGACTGAAATCTTTTGTCATTGAGGCAAGTGGTTTAACCTATACTGATAAAATAGGAAGTGACAAAATTACTGCCAAAATTCTCTTATGTTTCATCACTATCACACCACTTTTCACAGGCACATGAATCTTTTTTTTTTTCATTTTCTTGAGTCCCACTAGAAAAACTGGATCAAGTTATATTTCTTTTTAAAGCTGTTAGTTACTGGTTTATGATTTTGGGATTTGTGCCATAATATATAGGAACAAGTAGTCTATACATTAAAACTGATAACTTCAACATTTGTAAAATGACCATGACAATATGTGAATGTTAGATATAATTTAAAATTTGATAACAAAAAATATTATAAATGTAAATTATTATTCTGGGGATATTTACTCTGATCTAGAAAGGAAAATACTCTTATGATTTACTGCAGGAGTACAGCCTGTCCGTAAAATATTCAGCCCCAAGTATACTAAATACACAAAGTAGTTATTCTGAATACACAAAGTACTTTTACTTATTTAAAAATTAAAATCCATTCAGATGTTAAGATGACACATGTCACTTGGCCAAATTATTTTTAATGTGCCTTCCTTTAATGAATTAGTTTCAAAAGATTATCCTTGAGCTTCTATTTCAAGATGTTGAACTGTTACCAAACCTTGTGATACTTAATGTACTTCATTTCCAAAACATTTAATTAAGCCTTCGTGTTAAAACAAAATTTTTGCTTCAGACTCATAATTTAGTGTGTTAGCAGGAAAAAAAATCTTCCAATGCCCAAGCTACTATGTTAAAGTAGATTTCAGGGATGATATGTGCTTATCTTGCCAATTAAAGTAATTATCTACTTTATGTTAAAAGCAATTAGTGTCATGACTCTTCCTTTTTTTAGTAAGATTTTTACAAGTAATAAACCATCAGTGGTTTGCTTAGTAGTTATGAATTGGAAATAATATACAAGGTTGAATAGAGGAAAAAATCTGTTCTCTGTATATGATAGATTAATTGTTGACATTTGTATTGCATTTCTGTGGTTATAAAATATTTTAGATAATCTTAAATTCATATTAAAATTGTATATTAGTTTTATTACTAAGTATGTTGAAAATTGTCATCATCATTACATATATATATCATGAACATATCAAGGCGGTAATTTAAAGAAGCTGATTTATTTTATTTTTTTTTTGCTTGGTCTTCCACTATTTCTTGATTTAAGATTGCAAAGCTGTTTACATGTCCTTTTTTTTTTAAACAAAAAATCTAAGCCTTATAACCAGACAAGCTTAGTGGCAATTAAATGTAGCATCATACGTTTGAATCTCTAAAATTGATTACATTATTTTTAGTACTGACTGATTATCTAATCTTGTAGTACTGACTGATTATCTATTCTTTGTAGTCATTCTCTTTCCTTTAATTTATGAAGTTTCTAAAAAAAAGTTCAAGTTGTTTTTATTGCTACATTATTTTTTTATTATTGTTCTTTTACTATGCAAAACTGTGCAAGGCAGCTGTCATAACATATATTTTTTTGTGAATACAACTTTTCAACAACAAAAAATTGTATATCTAAAACTAGAAGTAAACTTTTAGAAGTGTGAAATATTACTTTTAAAATAAAGACAGAAATTAGTGTTATAATTTTTTTTTAAATCTTTTTTTTTTCATCCACCCACCCCCTTGTTAGTGGTATTTGATTTATTGAGTAGCAATAGTAATACACTCACATGTCCAATCTTGCAACCTATTTGTGAAGTGGCCCAACATTTATAGTGTTGCTGTTTCAGCAACATACAACAGGGTAGCTCTACTTAAAACTGCAAATAAGTAAGAGCAATCTGTGTATTTTGCATCGTACTTCTTACTTATCCATCATTAAAACACTAATATTGTCCCTCATTCTTAGATATATGATTCTTAAAAGCATTCAATCACAAGGTTATATTATGTGTTTACTGTTAGGTAGTTTATATATTTAAACTTTTACAACTTTGGTTACAAACCAATAGCTGTAACAATGCTTGTTAATATTTGTTATTTTACATTTTTTGCTAATTTATAAGGCATTCTTGTTTATTTTACCCTCAGAACTTACTTTGAAATCAAAATAATGCATAATATGTATCAAGCTAGTTAGTTAACTTTTTTTATATTTAATGGATGTGATGTGGGGGGGGGGGTCTGCCCCTGGCATGGCAGCATTTTTTAAAACTATAAATATGAGGTGACAATGGCATATCAAGAGTCCAACCCTACGTTGTATGGGACTGTCACATCTAGAGTAGTGATTTTATTGAGTCCAACCCTGCATAGTATGGGGCTGTCACATCTAGGGTAGTGATTTCATAGTCCAACCTTATGTTGTATGGGGCTGTCTCATCTAGAGTAGTGATTTCATAGTCCAACCTTATGTTGTATGGGGCTGTCACATCTAGAGTAGTGATAATGAGTAAAACCTTATGTTGTATGGGGCTGTCACATCTAGAGAAGTGATTGCGTCCAACCGTATTGCTTGAGGCTGTCTCATCTAGAGTAGTGATATCACTGAGAAAAACCATATGTTGTATGGGGCTGTGACATCTAGAGTACTAGAGTAGTCATATCACTGATTGAAACCCTATGTTTGGGGCTGTGATATCATTGAGTCCAATCCTATGTTGTATGGGGCTGTGACATCTAGAGTACTAGAGTAGTCATATCACTGAGTGAAACCCTATGTTTGGGGCTGTGACATCTAGAGTACTAGAGTAGTCATATCACTGATTGAAACCCTATGTTTGGGGCTGTGATATCATTGAGTCCAATCCTATGTTGTATGGGGCTGTGACATCTAGAGTACAAGTAGTCATATCACTGAGTAAAACCAAGGGTCTCTATTGGTGAGACTTGCAAACATGCTGCACAACATTTTTATGAAAAAATATATATTTACAGTGTTATGTTTATTTGTAGGTTCTTGATTGAAACACCCATGTGGGACCAAAATGGGCAGACAATCTATTGAGGTCACTATTTTGTTTTACTAAAATATTCCATCACTGTTTAGTGTTATGTAACTCTTAGAAATTGTCATAACCTTATCTAGAAACCAAAGATGTTTTACAGTTGCTGCCCCTGTTTATCAGAGTTGTTTTATATTTTATTTTTTTTTTTGCTGATACTTTGCTGTTATATTGTAGGAAGCTGATTTGTGTAGATGATGGTTCTATAATTGTACATGTTGATGTAAAATAATAGATTTTAATTTTACCATATTGGGCAATAATAGACAGCTTTTTTTAACAATATATTTTACCCACCAGCAGATAAATTTTAAAAAATATTCTTGAACCTACTTGGAATTTTTTTTTTCTGTTAAATCTTCTCCTGCTTTGTTTTACACATAATTTTTTAATATAATGAGCTGTATTAAATGAATTATTTTAATAAAAAGTATCATGTTTCTTTCTATTCATCTCTCTTAGCTGAATGTTATGTTAGCAAATTAGTATCACTTACTGATAGCCATACACACATTTGTGAAACTAGTATGTCTATATTTCACCCCTATTAGTACTAAGTCATAGGTCGGTGTGTTTGAGATGGTAAAGCTCATGGTTGCTAAACTGAAAAGTCCTGAGTTCGAACCCATGTGCAGATGAGACGCAATAGCTGGGTAAATCTAGCAGATACAACTCCTAACTCATACAACTGCAGCCTTCTAGTTTTTTCTTGGTTAGACAAGTGGAAGCAAATCCAGAAAAGCGGGCTGAAATCGGAATCAATAGCCTATATGGTGTTTAACAAACTGACAAGTAATACTTAATTGTGTTGGACAAAATCCCATCCAACATTACAATGAAGAAAAAGAAACACTGATTCATGGCATTAAAGTCTCAAAAAACAAACCTAACTAGACTAGATGCCCACTTCAGATTATGTTCATATTATTTTTATATGGTTATGGCTATTTGAAACTAAATATCAATTCAATATAATAATTTTACTAATAATGTAGTTGAACACACACACACATATATATATATATATATATATATATATATATATATATATATATATATATATATATATATATATATATATATATATATATATATATACACATATATAGCTGGCTACTTTAAACATATCTGCCCCAATGGAGAAAAATGTCCACATTTATATATATATATATATATATATATATATATATATATATATATATATATATATGTATATGTATATATATGTATATATATATATATATATGTATATATATA